>NC_086448.1:839041858-839332123 GCF_028390025.1 Pseudophryne corroboree
GAGTACAGGAACACTGCATGTAGCAGAGATGGGGCAGGGGTATGAGAGTACAGGAACACTGCATGTAGCAGAGATGGGGCAGGGGTATGAGAGTACAGGAACTCTGCATGTAGCAGAGATGGGGCAGGGGTATGAGAGTACAGGAACACTGCATGTAGCAGAGATGGGGCAGGGGTATGAGAGTACAGGAACACTGCATGTAGCAGAGATGGGGCAGGGGTATGAGAGTACAGGAACACTGCATGTATCAGAGATGGGGCAGGGGTATGAGAGTACAGGAACTCTGCATGTAGCAGAGATGGGGCAGGGGTATGAGAGTACAGGAACACTGCATGTAGCAGAGATGGGGCAGGGGTATGAGAGTACAGGAACATTGCATGTAGCAGAGATGGGGCAGGGGTATGAGAGTACAGGATCTCTGCATGTAGCAGAGATGGGGCAGGGGTATGAGAGTACAGGAACACTGCATGTAGCAGAGATGGGGCAGGAGTTTGAGAGTACAGGAACTCTGCATGTAGCAGAGATGGGGCAGGGGTATGAGAGTACAGGAATACTGCATGTAGCAGAGATGGGGCAGGGGTATGAGAGTACAGGAACACTGCATGTAGCAGAGATGGGGCAGGGGTATGAGAGTACAGGAACACTGCATGTAGCAGAGATGGGGCAGGGGTATGAGAGTACAGGAACACTGCATGTAGCAGAGATGGGGCAGGGGTATGAGAGTACAGGAACACTGCATGTAGCAGAGATGGGGCAGGGGTATGAGTGTACAGGAACACTGCATGTAGCAGAGATGGGGCAGGTGTATGAGAGTACAGGAACACTGCATGTAGCAGAGATGTGGCAGGGGTATGAGAGTACAGGAACACTACATGTAGCAGAGATGGGGCAGGGGTATGAGAGTACAGGAACACTGTATGTAGCAGAGATGGGGCAGGGGTATGAGAGAACAGGAACTCTGCATGTAGCAGAGATGGGGCAGGGGTATGAGAGTACAGGAACACTGCATGTAGCAGAGATGGGGCAGGGGTATGAGAGTACAGGAACACTGCGTGTAGCAGAGATGGGGCAGGGGTATGAGAGTACAGGAACACTGCATGTAGCAGAGATGGGGCAGGGGTATGAGAGTACAGGAACTCTGCATGTAGCAGAGATGGGGCAGGGGTATGAGAGTACAGGAACACTGCATGTAGAGAGATGGGGCAGGGGTATGAGAGTACAGGAACACTGCATGTAGCAGAGATGGGGCAGGGGTATGAGAGTACAGGAACACTGCATGTAGCAGAGATGGGGCAGGGGTGTGAGAGTACAGGAACACTGCATGTAGCAGAGAGAGATGGGGCAGGGGTATGAGAGTACAGGAACACTGCATGTAGCAGAGATGGGGCAGGGGTATGAGAGTACAGGAACACTGCATGTAGCAGAGATGGGGCAGGGGTAAGAGAGTACAGGAACACTGCATGTAGCAGAGATGGGGCAGGTGTATGAGTGTACAGGAACACTGCATGTAGCAGAGATGGGGCAGGGGTATGAGAGTACAGGAACACTGCATGTAGCAGAGATGGGGCAGGGGTATGAGAGTACAGGAACACTGCATGTAGCAGAGATGGGGCAGGGGTATGAGAGTACAGGAACTCTGCATGTAGCAGAGATGGGGCAGGGGTATGAGAGTACAGGAACACTGCATGTAGCAGAGATGGGGCAGGGGTATGAGAGTACAGGAACACTGCATGTAGCAGAGATGGGGCAGGGGTATGAGAGTACAGGAACACTGCATGTAGCAGAGATGGGGCAGGGGTATGAGAGTACAGGAACTCTGCATGTAGCAGAGATGGGGCAGGGGTATGAGAGTACAGGAACACTGCATGTAGCAGAGATGGGGCAGGGGTATGAGAGTACAGGAACACTGCATGTAGCAGAGATGGGGCAGGGGTATGAGAGTACAGGAACACTGCATGTAGCAGAGATGGGGCAGGGGTATGAGAGTACAGGAACACTGCGTGTAGCAGAGATGGGGCAGGGGTATGAGAGTACAGGAACACTACATGTAGCAGAGATGGGGCAGGGGTATGAGAGTACAGAAACTCTGCATGTAGCAGAGATGGGGCAGGGGTATGAGAGTACAGGAACACTGCGTGTAGCAGAGATGGGGCAGGGGTATGAGAGTACAGGAACACTGCGTGTTGCAGAGATGGGGCAGGGGTATGAGAGTACAGGAACACTGCGTGTAGCAGAGATGGGGCAGGGGTATGAGAGTACAGGAACACTGCATGTAGCAGAGATGGGGCAGGCGTATGAGAGTACAGGAACACTGCATGTAGCAGAGATGGGGCAGGGGTATGAGAGTACAGGAACACTGCATGTAGCAGAGATGGGGCAGGTGTGTGAGAGTACAGGAACACTGCATGTAGCAGAGATGTGGCAGGGGTATGAGAGTACAGGAACACTACATGTAGCAGAGATGGGGCAGGGGTATGAGAGTACAGGAACACTGCATGTAGCAGAGATGAGGCAGGGGTATGAGAGTACAGGAACACTGCGTGTAGCAGAGATGGGGCAGGGGTATGAGAGTACAGGAACACTGCGTGTAGCAGAGATGGGGCAGGGGTATGAGAGTACAGGAACACTGCATGTAGCAGAGATGGGGCAGGGGTATGAGAGAACAGGAACTCTGCATGTAGCAGAGATGAGGCAGGGGTATGAGAGTACAGGAACACTGCATGTAGCAGAGATGGGGCAGGGGTATGAGAGTACAGGAACACTGCGTGTAGCAGAGATGGGGCAGGGGTATGAGAGTACAGGAACACTGCATGTAGCAGAGATGGGGCAGGGGTATGAGAGTACAGGAACTCTGCATGTAGCAGAGATGGGGCAGGGGTATGAGAGTACAGGAACACTGCATGTAGAGAGATGGGGCAGGGGTATGAGAGTACAGGAACACTGCATGTAGCAGAGATGGGGCAGGGGTATGAGAGTACAGGAACACTGCATGTAGCAGAGATGGGGCAGGGGTGTGAGAGTACAGGAACACTGCATGTAGCAGAGAGAGAGATGGGGCAGGGGTATGAGAGTACAGGAACACTGCATGTAGCAGAGATGGGGCAGGGGTATGAGAGTACAGGAACACTGCATGTAGCAGAGATGGGGCAGGTGTATGAGTGTACAGGAACACTGCATGTAGCAGAGATGGGGCAGGAGTTTGAGAGTACAGGAACTCTGCATGTAGCAGAGATGGGGCAGGGGTATGAGAGTACAGGAACACTGCATGTAGCAGAGATGGGGCAGGTGTATGAGTGTACAGGAACACTGCATGTAGCAGAGATGGGGCAGGGGTATGAGAGTACAGGAACACTGCATGTAGCAGAGATGGGGCAGGGGTATGAGAGTACAGGAACCCTGCATGTAGCAGAGATGGGGCAGGGGTATGAGAGTACAGGAACTCTGCATGTAGCAGAGATGGGGCAGGGGTATGAGAGTACAGGAACACTGCATGTAGCAGAGATGGGGCAGGGGTATGAGAGTACAGGAACACTGCATGTAGCAGAGATGGGGCAGGGGTATGAGAGTACAGGAACACTGCATGTAGCAGAGATGGGGCAGGGGTGTGAGAGTACAGGAACACTGCATGTAGCAGAGAGAGATTGGGCAGGGGTGTGAGAGTACAGGAACACTGCGTGTAGCAGAGATGTGGCAGGGGTATGAGAGTACAGGAACACTGCGTGTAGCAGAGATGGGGCAGGGGTATGAGAGTACAGGAACACTGCGTGTAGCAGAGATGGGGCAGGGGTATGAGAGTACAGGAACTCTGCATGTAGCAGAGATGGGGCAGGGTATGAGAGTACAGGAACACTGCATGTAGCAGAGATGGGGCAGGGGTATGAGAGTACAGGAACACTGCATGTAGCAGAGATGGGGCAGGGGTATGAGAGTACAGGAACACTGCGTGTAGCAGAGATTGGGCAGGGGTATGAGAGTACGTGTAGCAGAGATGGGGCAGGGGTATGAGAGTACAGGAACACTGCATGTAGCAGAGATGGGGCAGGGGTATGAGAGTACAGGAACTCTGCATGTAGCAGAGATGGGGCAGGGGTATGAGAGTACAGGAACACTGCGTGTAGCAGAGATGGGGCAGGGGTATGAGAGTACAGGAACACTGCGTGTAGCAGAGATGGGGCAGGGGTATGAGAGTACAGGAACACTGCATGTAGCAGAGATGGGGCCAGGGGTATGAGAGTACAGGAACACTGCATGTAGCAGAGATGGGGCAGGGGTATGAGAGTACAGGAACACTGCATGTAGCAGAGATGGGGCAGGGGTATGAGAGTACAGGAACACTGCATGTAGCAGAGATGGGGCAGGGGTATGAGAGTACAGGAACTCTGCATGTAGCAGAGATGGGGCAGGGGTATGAGAGTACAGGAACTCTGCATGTAGCAGAGATGGGGCAGGGGTATGAGAGTACAGGAACACTGCATGTAGCAGAGATGGGGCAGGGGTACGAGAGTACAGGAACTCTGCGTGTAGCAGAGATGGGGCAGGGGTATGAGAGTACAGGAACACTGCATGTAACAGAGATGGGGCAGGGGTATGAGAGTACAGGAACACTGCGTGTAGCAGAGATGGGGCAGGGGTATGAGAGTACAGGAACACTGCATGTAGCAGAGATGGGGCAGGGGAATGAGAGTACAGGAACTCTGCATGTAGCAGAGATGGGGCAGGGGTATGAGAGTACAGGAACACTGCATGTAGCAGAGATGGGGCAGGGGTATGAGAGTACAGGAACACTGCATGTAGCAGAGATGGGGCAGGGGTATGAGAGTACAGGAACACTGCATGTAGCAGAGATGGGGCAGGGGTATGAGAGTACAGGAACACTGCATGTAGCAGAGATGGGGCAGGGGTATGAGAGTACAGGAACACTGCATGTAGCAGAGATGTGGCAGGGGTATGAGAGTACAGGAACACTACATGTAGCAGAGATGGGGCAGGGGTATGAGAGTACAGGAACACTGCATGTAGCAGAGATGGAGCACGGGTATGAGAGTACAGGAACACTGCATGTAGCAGAGATGGGGCAGGGGTATGAGAGTACAGGAACACTGCATGTAGCAGAGATGGGGCAGGGGTATGAGAGTACAGGAACTCTGCATGTAGCAGAGATGGGGCAGGGGTATGAGAGTACAGGAACACTGCATGTAGCAGAGATGGGGCAGGGGTATGAGAGTACAGGAACACTGCATGTAGCAGAGATGGGGCAGGGGTATGAGAGTACAGGAACACTGCATGTAGCAGAGATGGGGCAGGGGTATGAGAGTACAGGAACACTGCATGTAGCAGAGATGGGGCAGGGGTATGAGAGTACAGGAACATTGCATGTAGCAGAGATGGGGCAGGGGTATGAGAGTACAGGATCTCTGCATGTAGCAGAGATGGGGCAGGGGTATGAGAGTACAGGAACACTGCATGTAGCAGAGATGGGGCAGGAGTTTGAGAGTACAGGAACTCTGCATGTAGCAGAGATGGGGCAGGGGTATGAGAGTACAGGAATACTGCATGTAGCAGAGATGGGGCAGGGGTATGAGAGTACAGGAACACTGCATGTAGCAGAGATGGGGCAGGGGTATGAGAGTACAGGAACACTGCATGTAGCAGAGATGGGGCAGGGGTATGAGAGTACAGGAACACTGCATGTAGCAGAGATGGGGCAGGGGTATGAGAGTACAGGAACACTGCATGTAGCAGAGATGGGGCAGGGGTATGAGTGTACAGGAACACTGCATGTAGCAGAGATGGGGCAGGTGTATGAGAGTACAGGAACACTGCATGTAGCAGAGATGTGGCAGGGGTATGAGAGTACAGCAACACTACATGTAGCAGAGATGGGGCAGGGGTATGAGAGTACAGGAACACTGTATGTAGCAGAGATGGGGCAGGGGTATGAGAGAACAGGAACTCTGCATGTAGCAGAGATGGGGCAGGGGTATGAGAGTACAGGAACACTGCATGTAGCAGAGATGGGGCAGGGGTATGAGAGTACAGGAACACTGCGTGTAGCAGAGATGGGGCAGGGGTATGAGAGTACAGGAACACTGCATGTAGCAGAGATGGGGCAGGGGTATGAGAGTACAGGAACTCTGCATGTAGCAGAGATGGGGCAGGGGTATGAGAGTACAGGAACACTGCATGTAGAGAGATGGGGCAGGGGTATGAGAGTACAGGAACACTGCATGTAGCAGAGATGGGGCAGGGGTATGAGAGTACAGGAACACTGCGTGTAGCAGAGATGGGGCAGGGGTATAAGAGTACAGGAACTCTGCATGTAGCAGAGATGGAGCAGTGGTATGAGAGTACAGGAACACTGCGTGTAGCAGAGATGGGGCAGGGGTATGAGAGTACAGGAACACTGCATGTAGCAGAGATGGGGCAGGGGTATAAGAGTACAGGAACTCTGCATGTAGCAGAGATGGAGCAGTGGTATGAGAGTACAGGAACACTGCGTGTAGCAGAGATGGGGCAGGGGTATGAGAGTACAGGAACACTGCATGTAGCAGAGATGGGGCAGGGGTGTGAGAGTACAGGAACACTGCATGTAGCAGAGAGAGATGGGGCAGGGGTATGAGAGTACAGGAACACTGCATGTAGCAGAGATGGGGCAGGGGTATGAGAGTACAGGAACACTGCATGTAGCAGAGATGGGGCAGGGGTATGAGAGTACAGGAACACTGCATGTAGCAGAGATGGGGCAGGGGTATGAGAGTACAGGAACACTGCATGTAGCAGAGATGGGGCAGGGGTATGAGAGTACAGGAACACTGCATGTAGCAGAGATGGGGCAGGGGTATGAGAGTACAGGAACACTGCATGTAGCAGAGATGGGGCAGGGGTATGAGAGTACAGGAACTCTGCATGTAGCAGAGATGGGGCAGGGGTATGAGAGTACAGGAACACTGCATGTAGCAGAGATGGGGCAGGGGTATGAGAGTACAGGAACACTGCATGTAGCAGAGATGGGGCAGGGGTATGAGAGTACAGGAACACTGCATGTAGCAGAGATGGGGCAGGGGTATGAGAGTACAGGAACTCTGCATGTAGCAGAGATGGGGCAGGGGTATGAGAGTACAGGAACACTGCATGTAGCAGAGATGGGGCAGGGGTATGAGAGTACAGGAACACTGCGTGTAGCAGAGATGGGGCAGGGGTATGAGAGTACAGGAACACTGCATGTAGCAGAGATGGGGCAGGGGTATGAGAGTACAGGAACACTGCGTGTAGCAGAGATGGGGCAGGGGTATGAGAGTACAGGAACACTACATGTAGCAGAGATGGGGCAGGGGTATGAGAGTACAGAAACTCTGCATGTAGCAGAGATGGGGCAGGGGTATGAGAGTACAGGAACACTGCGTGTAGCAGAGATGGGGCAGGGGTATGAGAGTACAGGAACACTGCGTGTAGCAGAGATGGGGCAGGGGTATGAGAGTACAGGAACACTGCGTGTTGCAGAGATGGGGCAGGGGTATGAGAGTACAGGAACACTGCATGTAGCAGAGATGGGGCAGGCGTATGAGAGTACAGGAACACTGCATGTAGCAGAGATGGGGCAGGGGTATGAGAGTACAGGAACACTGCATGTAGCAGAGATGGGGCAGGTGTATGAGAGTACAGGAACACTGCATGTAGCAGAGATGTGGCAGGGGTATGAGAGTACAGGAACACTACATGTAGCAGAGATGGGGCAGGGGTATGAGAGTACAGGAACACTGCATGTAGCAGAGATGAGGCAGGGGTATGAGAGTACAGGAACACTGCGTGTAGCAGAGATGGGGCAGGGGTATGAGAGTACAGGAACACTGCGTGTAGCAGAGATGGGGCAGGGGTATGAGAGTACAGGAACACTGCATGTAGCAGAGATGGGGCAGGGGTATGAGAGAACAGGAACTCTGCATGTAGCAGAGATGAGGCAGGGGTATGAGAGTACAGGAACACTGCATGTAGCAGAGATGGGGCAGGGGTATGAGAGTACAGGAACACTGCGTGTAGCAGAGATGGGGCAGGGGTATGAGAGTACAGGAACACTGCATGTAGCAGAGATGGGGCAGGGGTATGAGAGTACAGGAACTCTGCATGTAGCAGAGATGGGGCAGGGGTATGAGAGTACAGGAACACTGCATGTAGAGAGATGGGGCAGGGGTATGAGAGTACAGGAACACTGCATGTAGCAGAGATGGGGCAGGGGTATGAGAGTACAGGAACACTGCATGTAGCAGAGATGGGGCAGGGGTGTGAGAGTACAGGAACACTGCATGTAGCAGAGAGAGAGATGGGGCAGGGGTATGAGAGTACAGGAACACTGCATGTAGCAGAGATGGGGCAGGGGTATGAGAGTACAGGAACACTGCATGTAGCAGAGATGGGGCAGGTGTATGAGTGTACAGGAACACTGCATGTAGCAGAGATGGGGCAGGAGTTTGAGAGTACAGGAACTCTGCATGTAGCAGAGATGGGGCAGGGGTATGAGAGTACAGGAACACTGCATGTAGCAGAGATGGGGCAGGTGTATGAGTGTACAGGAACACTGCATGTAGCAGAGATGGGGCAGGGGTATGAGAGTACAGGAACACTGCATGTAGCAGAGATGGGGCAGGGGTATGAGAGTACAGGAACCCTGCATGTAGCAGAGATGGGGCAGGGGTATGAGAGTACAGGAACTCTGCATGTAGCAGAGATGGGGCAGGGGTATGAGAGTACAGGAACACTGCATGTAGCAGAGATGGGGCAGGGGTATGAGAGTACAGGAACACTGCATGTAGCAGAGATGGGGCAGGGGTATGAGAGTACAGGAACACTGCATGTAGCAGAGATGGGGCAGGGGTGTGAGAGTACAGGAACACTGCATGTAGCAGAGAGAGATTGGGCAGGGGTGTGAGAGTACAGGAACACTGCGTGTAGCAGAGATGTGGCAGGGGTATGAGAGTACAGGAACACTGCGTGTAGCAGAGATGGGGCAGGGGTATGAGAGTACAGGAACACTGCGTGTAGCAGAGATGGGGCAGGGGTATGAGAGTACAGGAACTCTGCATGTAGCAGAGATGGGGCAGGGGTATGAGAGTACAGGAACACTGCATGTAGCAGAGATGGGGCAGGGGTATGAGAGTACAGGAACACTGCATGTAGCAGAGATGGGGCAGGGGTATGAGAGTACAGGAACACTGCGTGTAGCAGAGATTGGGCAGGGGTATGAGAGTACGTGTAGCAGAGATGGGGCAGGGGTATGAGAGTACAGGAACACTGCATGTAGCAGAGATGGGGCAGGGGTATGAGAGTACAGGAACTCTGCATGTAGCAGAGATGGGGCAGGGGTATGAGAGTACAGGAACACTGCGTGTAGCAGAGATGGGGCAGGGGTATGAGAGTACAGGAACACTGCGTGTAGCAGAGATGGGGCAGGGGTATGAGAGTACAGGAACACTGCATGTAGCAGAGATGGGGCAGGGGTATGAGAGTACAGGAACACTGCATGTAGCAGAGATGGGGCAGGGGTATGAGAGTACAGGAACACTGCATGTAGCAGAGATGGGGCAGGGGTATGAGAGTACAGGAACACTGCATGTAGCAGAGATGGGGCAGGGGTATGAGAGTACAGGAACTCTGCATGTAGCAGAGATGGGGCAGGGGTATGAGAGTACAGGAACTCTGCATGTAGCAGAGATGGGGCAGGGGTATGAGAGTACAGGAACACTGCATGTAGCAGAGATGGGGCAGGGGTACGAGAGTACAGGAACTCTGCGTGTAGCAGAGATGGGGCAGGGGTATGAGAGTACAGGAACACTGCATGTAACAGAGATGGGGCAGGGGTATGAGAGTACAGGAACACTGCGTGTAGCAGAGATGGGGCAGGGGTATGAGAGTACAGGAACACTGCATGTAGCAGAGATGGGGCAGGGGAATGAGAGTACAGGAACTCTGCATGTAGCAGAGATGGGGCAGGGGTATGAGAGTACAGGAACACTGCATGTAGCAGAGATGGGGCAGGGGTATGAGAGTACAGGAACACTGCATGTAGCAGAGATGGGGCAGGGGTATGAGAGTACAGGAACACTGCATGTAGCAGAGATGGGGCAGGGGTATGAGAGTACAGGAACACTGCATGTAGCAGAGATGGGGCAGGGGTATGAGAGTACAGGAACACTGCATGTAGCAGAGATGTGGCAGGGGTATGAGAGTACAGGAACACTACATGTAGCAGAGATGGGGCAGGGGTATGAGAGTACAGGAACACTGCATGTAGCAGAGATGGAGCACGGGTATGAGAGTACAGGAACACTGCATGTAGCAGAGATGGGGCAGGGGTATGAGAGTACAGGAACACTGCATGTAGCAGAGATGGGGCAGGGGTATGAGAGTACAGGAACTCTGCATGTAGCAGAGATGGGGCAGGGGTATGAGAGTACAGGAACACTGCATGTAGCAGAGATGGGGCAGGGGTATGAGAGTACAGGAACACTGCATGTAGCAGAGATGGGGCAGGGGTATGAGAGTACAGGAACACTGCATGTATCAGAGATGGGGCAGGGGTATGAGAGTACAGGAACTCTGCATGTAGCAGAGATGGGGCAGGGGTATGAGAGTACAGGAACACTGCATGTAGCAGAGATGGGGCAGGGGTATGAGAGTACAGGAACATTGCATGTAGCAGAGATGGGGCAGGGGTATGAGAGTACAGGATCTCTGCATGTAGCAGAGATGGGGCAGGGGTATGAGAGTACAGGAACACTGCATGTAGCAGAGATGGGGCAGGAGTTTGAGAGTACAGGAACTCTGCATGTAGCAGAGATGGGGCAGGGGTATGAGAGTACAGGAATACTGCATGTAGCAGAGATGGGGCAGGGGTATGAGAGTACAGGAACACTGCATGTAGCAGAGATGGGGCAGGGGTATGAGAGTACAGGAACACTGCATGTAGCAGAGATGGGGCAGGGGTATGAGAGTACAGGAACACTGCACGTAGCAGAGATGGGGCAGGGGTATGAGAGTACAGGAACACTGCATGTAGCAGAGATGGGGCAGGGGTATGAGTGTACAGGAACACTGCATGTAGCAGAGATGGGGCAGGTGTATGAGAGTACAGGAACACTGCATGTAGCAGAGATGTGGCAGGGGTATGAGAGTACAGCAACACTACATGTAGCAGAGATGGGGCAGGGGTATGAGAGTACAGGAACACTGTATGTAGCAGAGATGGGGCAGGGGTATGAGAGAACAGGAACTCTGCATGTAGCAGAGATGGGGCAGGGGTATGAGAGTACAGGAACACTGCATGTAGCAGAGATGGGGCAGGGGTATGAGAGTACAGGAACACTGCGTGTAGCAGAGATGGGGCAGGGGTATGAGAGTACAGGAACACTGCATGTAGCAGAGATGGGGCAGGGGTATGAGAGTACAGGAACTCTGCATGTAGCAGAGATGGGGCAGGGGTATGAGAGTACAGGAACACTGCATGTAGAGAGATGGGGCAGGGGTATGAGAGTACAGGAACACTGCATGTAGCAGAGATGGGGCAGGGGTATGAGAGTACAGGAACACTGCGTGTAGCAGAGATGGGGCAGGGGTATGAGAGTACAGGAACACTGCATGTAGCAGAGATGGGGCAGGGGTATGAGAGTACAGGAACACTGCGTGTAGCAGAGATGGGGCAGGGGTATGAGAGTACAGGAACACTACATGTAGCAGAGATGGGGCAGGGGTATGAGAGTACAGAAACTCTGCATGTAGCAGAGATGGGGCAGGGGTATGAGAGTACAGGAACACTGCGTGTAGCAGAGATGGGGCAGGGGTATGAGAGTACAGGAACACTGCGTGTAGCAGAGATGGGGCAGGGGTATGAGAGTACAGGAACACTGCGTGTTGCAGAGATGGGGCAGGGGTATGAGAGTACAGGAACACTGCATGTAGCAGAGATGGGGCAGGCGTATGAGAGTACAGGAACACTGCATGTAGCAGAGATGGGGCAGGGGTATGAGAGTACAGGAACACTGCATGTAGCAGAGATGGGGCAGGTGTATGAGAGTACAGGAACACTGCATGTAGCAGAGATGTGGCAGGGGTATGAGAGTACAGGAACACTACATGTAGCAGAGATGGGGCAGGGGTATGAGAGTACAGGAACACTGCATGTAGCAGAGATGAGGCAGGGGTATGAGAGTACAGGAACACTGCGTGTAGCAGAGATGGGGCAGGGGTATGAGAGTACAGGAACACTGCGTGTAGCAGAGATGGGGCAGGGGTATGAGAGTACAGGAACACTGCATGTAGCAGAGATGGGGCAGGGGTATGAGAGAACAGGAACTCTGCATGTAGCAGAGATGAGGCAGGGGTATGAGAGTACAGGAACACTGCATGTAGCAGAGATGGGGCAGGGGTATGAGAGTACAGGAACACTGCGTGTAGCAGAGATGGGGCAGGGGTATGAGAGTACAGGAACACTGCATGTAGCAGAGATGGGGCAGGGGTATGAGAGTACAGGAACTCTGCATGTAGCAGAGATGGGGCAGGGGTATGAGAGTACAGGAACACTGCATGTAGAGAGATGGGGCAGGGGTATGAGAGTACAGGAACACTGCATGTAGCAGAGATGGGGCAGGGGTATGAGAGTACAGGAACACTGCATGTAGCAGAGATGGGGCAGGGGTGTGAGAGTACAGGAACACTGCATGTAGCAGAGAGAGAGATGGGGCAGGGGTATGAGAGTACAGGAACACTGCATGTAGCAGAGATGGGGCAGGGGTATGAGAGTACAGGAACACTGCATGTAGCAGAGATGGGGCAGGTGTATGAGTGTACAGGAACACTGCATGTAGCAGAGATGGGGCAGGAGTTTGAGAGTACAGGAACTCTGCATGTAGCAGAGATGGGGCAGGGGTATGAGAGTACAGGAACACTGCATGTAGCAGAGATGGGGCAGGTGTATGAGTGTACAGGAACACTGCATGTAGCAGAGATGGGGCAGGGGTATGAGAGTACAGGAACACTGCATGTAGCAGAGATGGGGCAGGGGTATGAGAGTACAGGAACCCTGCATGTAGCAGAGATGGGGCAGGGGTATGAGAGTACAGGAACTCTGCATGTAGCAGAGATGGGGCAGGGGTATGAGAGTACAGGAACACTGCATGTAGCAGAGATGGGGCAGGGGTATGAGAGTACAGGAACACTGCATGTAGCAGAGATGGGGCAGGGGTATGAGAGTACAGGAACACTGCATGTAGCAGAGATGGGGCAGGGGTGTGAGAGTACAGGAACACTGCATGTAGCAGAGAGAGATTGGGCAGGGGTGTGAGAGTACAGGAACACTGCGTGTAGCAGAGATGTGGCAGGGGTATGAGAGTACAGGAACACTGCGTGTAGCAGAGATGGGGCAGGGGTATGAGAGTACAGGAACACTGCGTGTAGCAGAGATGGGGCAGGGGTATGAGAGTACAGGAACTCTGCATGTAGCAGAGATGGGGCAGGGGTATGAGAGTACAGGAACACTGCATGTAGCAGAGATGGGGCAGGGGTATGAGAGTACAGGAACACTGCATGTAGCAGAGATGGGGCAGGGGTATGAGAGTACAGGAACACTGCGTGTAGCAGAGATTGGGCAGGGGTATGAGAGTACGTGTAGCAGAGATGGGGCAGGGGTATGAGAGTACAGGAACACTGCATGTAGCAGAGATGGGGCAGGGGTATGAGAGTACAGGAACTCTGCATGTAGCAGAGATGGGGCAGGGGTATGAGAGTACAGGAACACTGCGTGTAGCAGAGATGGGGCAGGGGTATGAGAGTACAGGAACACTGCGTGTAGCAGAGATGGGGCAGGGGTATGAGAGTACAGGAACACTGCCTGTAGCAGAGATGGGGCAGGGGTATGAGAGTACAGGAACACTGCATGTAGCAGAGATGGGGCAGGGGTATGAGAGTACAGGAACACTGCATGTAGCAGAGATGGGGCAGGGGTATGAGAGTACAGGAACACTGCATGTAGCAGAGATGGGGCAGGGGTATGAGAGTACAGGAACTCTGCATGTAGCAGAGATGGGGCAGGGGTATGAGAGTACAGGAACTCTGCATGTAGCAGAGATGGGGCAGGGGTATGAGAGTACAGGAACACTGCATGTAGCAGAGATGGGGCAGGGGTACGAGAGTACAGGAACTCTGCGTGTAGCAGAGATGGGGCAGGGGTATGAGAGTACAGGAACACTGCATGTAACAGAGATGGGGCAGGGGTATGAGAGTACAGGAACACTGCGTGTAGCAGAGATGGGGCAGGGGTATGAGAGTACAGGAACACTGCATGTAGCAGAGATGGGGCAGGGGAATGAGAGTACAGGAACTCTGCATGTAGCAGAGATGGGGCAGGGGTATGAGAGTACAGGAACACTGCATGTAGCAGAGATGGGGCAGGGGTATGAGAGTACAGGAACACTGCATGTAGCAGAGATGGGGCAGGGGTATGAGAGTACAGGAACACTGCATGTAGCAGAGATGGGGCAGGGGTATGAGAGTACAGGAACACTGCATGTAGCAGAGATGGGGCAGGGGTATGAGAGTACAGGAACACTGCATGTAGCAGAGATGTGGCAGGGGTATGAGAGTACAGGAACACTACATGTAGCAGAGATGGGGCAGGGGTATGAGAGTACAGGAACACTGCATGTAGCAGAGATGGAGCACGGGTATGAGAGTACAGGAACACTGCATGTAGCAGAGATGGGGCAGGGGTATGAGAGTACAGGAACACTGCATGTAGCAGAGATGGGGCAGGGGTATGAGAGTACAGGAACTCTGCATGTAGCAGAGATGGGGCAGGGGTATGAGAGTACAGGAACACTGCATGTAGCAGAGATGGGGCAGGGGTATGAGAGTACAGGAACACTGCATGTAGCAGAGATGGGGCAGGGGTATGAGAGTACAGGAACACTGCATGTATCAGAGATGGGGCAGGGGTATGAGAGTACAGGAACTCTGCATGTAGCAGAGATGGGGCAGGGGTATGAGAGTACAGGAACACTGCATGTAGCAGAGATGGGGCAGGGGTATGAGAGTACAGGAACATTGCATGTAGCAGAGATGGGGCAGGGGTATGAGAGTACAGGATCTCTGCATGTAGCAGAGATGGGGCAGGGGTATGAGAGTACAGGAACACTGCATGTAGCAGAGATGGGGCAGGAGTTTGAGAGTACAGGAACTCTGCATGTAGCAGAGATGGGGCAGGGGTATGAGAGTACAGGAATACTGCATGTAGCAGAGATGGGGCAGGGGTATGAGAGTACAGGAACACTGCATGTAGCAGAGATGGGGCAGGGGTATGAGAGTACAGGAACACTGCATGTAGCAGAGATGGGGCAGGGGTATGAGAGTACAGGAACACTGCATGTAGCAGAGATGGGGCAGGGGTATGAGAGTACAGGAACACTGCATGTAGCAGAGATGGGGCAGGGGTATGAGTGTACAGGAACACTGCATGTAGCAGAGATGGGGCAGGTGTATGAGAGTACAGGAACACTGCATGTAGCAGAGATGTGGCAGGGGTATGAGAGTACAGCAACACTACATGTAGCAGAGATGGGGCAGGGGTATGAGAGTACAGGAACACTGCATGTAGCAGAGATGGGGCAGGGGTATGAGAGTACAGGAACACTGTATGTAGCAGAGATGGGGCAGGGGTATGAGAGAACAGGAACTCTGCATGTAGCAGAGATGGGGCAGGGGTATGAGAGTACAGGAACACTGCATGTAGCAGAGATGGGGCAGGGGTATGAGAGTACAGGAACACTGCGTGTAGCAGAGATGGGGCAGGGGTATGAGAGTACAGGAACACTGCATGTAGCAGAGATGGGGCAGGGGTATGAGAGTACAGGAACTCTGCATGTAGCAGAGATGGGGCAGGGGTATGAGAGTACAGGAACACTGCATGTAGAGAGATGGGGCAGGGGTATGAGAGTACAGGAACACTGCATGTAGCAGAGATGGGGCAGGGGTATGAGAGTACAGGAACACTGCGTGTAGCAGAGATGGGGCAGGGGTATAAGAGTACAGGAACTCTGCATGTAGCAGAGATGGAGCAGTGGTATGAGAGTACAGGAACACTGCGTGTAGCAGAGATGGGGCAGGGGTATGAGAGTACAGGAACACTGCATGTAGCAGAGATGGGGCAGGGGTATAAGAGTACAGGAACTCTGCATGTAGCAGAGATGGAGCAGTGGTATGAGAGTACAGGAACACTGCGTGTAGCAGAGATGGGGCAGGGGTATGAGAGTACAGGAACACTGCATGTAGCAGAGATGGGGCAGGGGTATGAGAGTACAGGAACTCTGCATGTAGCAGAGATGGGGCAGGGGTATGAGAGTACAGGAACACTGCATGTAGAGAGATGGGGCAGGGGTATGAGAGTACAGGAACACTGCATGTAGCAGAGATGGGGCAGGGGTATGAGAGTACAGGAACTCTGCATGTAGAGAGATGGGGCAGGGGTATGAGAGTACAGGAACTCTGCATGTAGCAGAGATGGCAGGGGTATGAGAGTACAGGAACACTGCATGTAGCAGAGATGGGGCAGGGGTGTGAGAGTACAGGAACACTGCATGTAGCAGAGAGAGAGATGGGGCAGGGGTATGAGAGTACAGGAACACTGCATGTAGCAGAGATGGGGCAGGGGTATGAGAGTACAGGAACACTGCATGTAGCAGAGATGGGGCAGGTGTATGAGTGTACAGGAACACTGCATGTAGCAGAGATGGGGCAGGAGTTTGAGAGTACAGGAACTCTGCATGTAGCAGAGATGGGGCAGGGGTATGAGAGTACAGGAACACTGCATGTAGCAGAGATGGGGCAGGTGTATGAGTGTACAGGAACACTGCATGTAGCAGAGATGGGGCAGGGGTATGAGAGTACAGGAACACTGCATGTAGCAGAGATGGGGCAGGGGTATGAGAGTACAGGAACCCTGCATGTAGCAGAGATGGGGCAGGGGTATGAGAGTACAGGAACTCTGCATGTAGCAGAGATGGGGCAGGGGTATGAGAGTACAGGAACACTGCATGTAGCAGAGATGGGGCAGGGGTATGAGAGTACAGGAACACTGCATGTAGCAGAGATGGGGCAGGGGTATGAGAGTACAGGAACACTGCATGTAGCAGAGATGGGGCAGGGGTGTGAGAGTACAGGAACACTGCATGTAGCAGAGAGAGATTGGGCAGGGGTGTGAGAGTACAGGAACACTGCGTGTAGCAGAGATGTGGCAGGGGTATGAGAGTACAGGAACACTGCGTGTAGCAGAGATGGGGCAGGGGTATGAGAGTACAGGAACACTGCGTGTAGCAGAGATGGGGCAGGGGTATGAGAGTACAGGAACTCTGCATGTAGCAGAGATGGGGCAGGGGTATGAGAGTACAGGAACACTGCATGTAGCAGAGATGGGGCAGGGGTATGAGAGTACAGGAACACTGCATGTAGCAGAGATGGGGCAGGGGTATGAGAGTACAGGAACACTGCGTGTAGCAGAGATTGGGCAGGGGTATGAGAGTACGTGTAGCAGAGATGGGGCAGGGGTATGAGAGTACAGGAACACTGCATGTAGCAGAGATGGGGCAGGGGTATGAGAGTACAGGAACTCTGCATGTAGCAGAGATGGGGCAGGGGTATGAGAGTACAGGAACACTGCGTGTAGCAGAGATGGGGCAGGGGTATGAGAGTACAGGAACACTGCGTGTAGCAGAGATGGGGCAGGGGTATGAGAGTACAGGAACACTGCATGTAGCAGAGATGGGGCAGGGGTATGAGAGTACAGGAACACTGCATGTAGCAGAGATGGGGCAGGGGTATGAGAGTACAGGAACACTGCATGTAGCAGAGATGGGGCAGGGGTATGAGAGTACAGGAACACTGCATGTAGCAGAGATGGGGCAGGGGTATGAGAGTACAGGAACTCTGCATGTAGCAGAGATGGGGCAGGGGTATGAGAGTACAGGAACTCTGCATGTAGCAGAGATGGGGCAGGGGTATGAGAGTACAGGAACACTGCATGTAGCAGAGATGGGGCAGGGGTACGAGAGTACAGGAACTCTGCGTGTAGCAGAGATGGGGCAGGGGTATGAGAGTACAGGAACACTGCATGTAACAGAGATGGGGCAGGGGTATGAGAGTACAGGAACACTGCGTGTAGCAGAGATGGGGCAGGGGTATGAGAGTACAGGAACACTGCATGTAGCAGAGATGGGGCAGGGGAATGAGAGTACAGGAACTCTGCATGTAGCAGAGATGGGGCAGGGGTATGAGAGTACAGGAACACTGCATGTAGCAGAGATGGGGCAGGGGTATGAGAGTACAGGAACACTGCATGTAGCAGAGATGGGGCAGGGGTATGAGAGTACAGGAACACTGCATGTAGCAGAGATGGGGCAGGGGTATGAGAGTACAGGAACACTGCATGTAGCAGAGATGGGGCAGGGGTATGAGAGTACAGGAACACTGCATGTAGCAGAGATGTGGCAGGGGTATGAGAGTACAGGAACACTACATGTAGCAGAGATGGGGCAGGGGTATGAGAGTACAGGAACACTGCATGTAGCAGAGATGGAGCACGGGTATGAGAGTACAGGAACACTGCATGTAGCAGAGATGGGGCAGGGGTATGAGAGTACAGGAACACTGCATGTAGCAGAGATGGGGCAGGGGTATGAGAGTACAGGAACTCTGCATGTAGCAGAGATGGGGCAGGGGTATGAGAGTACAGGAACACTGCATGTAGCAGAGATGGGGCAGGGGTATGAGAGTACAGGAACACTGCATGTAGCAGAGATGGGGCAGGGGTATGAGAGTACAGGAACACTGCATGTATCAGAGATGGGGCAGGGGTATGAGAGTACAGGAACTCTGCATGTAGCAGAGATGGGGCAGGGGTATGAGAGTACAGGAACACTGCATGTAGCAGAGATGGGGCAGGGGTATGAGAGTACAGGAACATTGCATGTAGCAGAGATGGGGCAGGGGTATGAGAGTACAGGATCTCTGCATGTAGCAGAGATGGGGCAGGGGTATGAGAGTACAGGAACACTGCATGTAGCAGAGATGGGGCAGGAGTTTGAGAGTACAGGAACTCTGCATGTAGCAGAGATGGGGCAGGGGTATGAGAGTACAGGAATACTGCATGTAGCAGAGATGGGGCAGGGGTATGAGAGTACAGGAACACTGCATGTAGCAGAGATGGGGCAGGGGTATGAGAGTACAGGAACACTGCATGTAGCAGAGATGGGGCAGGGGTATGAGAGTACAGGAACACTGCATGTAGCAGAGATGGGGCAGGGGTATGAGAGTACAGGAACACTGCATGTAGCAGAGATGGGGCAGGGGTATGAGTGTACAGGAACACTGCATGTAGCAGAGATGGGGCAGGTGTATGAGAGTACAGGAACACTGCATGTAGCAGAGATGTGGCAGGGGTATGAGAGTACAGCAACACTACATGTAGCAGAGATGGGGCAGGGGTATGAGAGTACAGGAACACTGCATGTAGCAGAGATGGGGCAGGGGTATGAGAGTACAGGAACACTGCATGTAGCAGAGATGGGGCAGGGGTATGAGAGTACAGGAACACTGCATGTAGCAGAGATGGGGCAGGGGTATGAGAGTACAGGAACCCTGCATGTAGCAGAGATGGGGCAGGGGTATGAGAGTACAGGAACTCTGCATGTAGCAGAGATGGGGCAGGGGTATGAGAGTACAGGAACACTGCATGTAGCAGAGATGGGGCAGGGGTATGAGAGTACAGGAACACTGCATGTAGCAGAGATGGGGCAGGGGTATGAGAGTACAGGAACACTGCATGTAGCAGAGATGGGGCAGGGGTGTGAGAGTACAGGAACACTGCATGTAGCAGAGAGAGATTGGGCAGGGGTGTGAGAGTACAGGAACACTGCGTGTAGCAGAGATGTGGCAGGGGTATGAGAGTACAGGAACACTGCGTGTAGCAGAGATGGGGCAGGGGTATGAGAGTACAGGAACACTGCGTGTAGCAGAGATGGGGCAGGGGTATGAGAGTACAGGAACTCTGCATGTAGCAGAGATGGGGCAGGGGTATGAGAGTACAGGAACACTGCATGTAGCAGAGATGGGGCAGGGGTATGAGAGTACAGGAACACTGCATGTAGCAGAGATGGGGCAGGGGTATGAGAGTACAGGAACACTGCGTGTAGCAGAGATTGGGCAGGGGTATGAGAGTACGTGTAGCAGAGATGGGGCAGGGGTATGAGAGTACAGGAACACTGCATGTAGCAGAGATGGGGCAGGGGTATGAGAGTACAGGAACTCTGCATGTAGCAGAGATGGGGCAGGGGTATGAGAGTACAGGAACACTGCGTGTAGCAGAGATGGGGCAGGGGTATGAGAGTACAGGAACACTGCGTGTAGCAGAGATGGGGCAGGGGTATGAGAGTACAGGAACACTGCATGTAGCAGAGATGGGGCAGGGGTATGAGAGTACAGGAACACTGCATGTAGCAGAGATGGGGCAGGGGTATGAGAGTACAGGAACACTGCATGTAGCAGAGATGGGGCAGGGGTATGAGAGTACAGGAACACTGCATGTAGCAGAGATGGGGCAGGGGTATGAGAGTACAGGAACTCTGCATGTAGCAGAGATGGGGCAGGGGTATGAGAGTACAGGAACTCTGCATGTAGCAGAGATGGGGCAGGGGTATGAGAGTACAGGAACACTGCATGTAGCAGAGATGGGGCAGGGGTACGAGAGTACAGGAACTCTGCGTGTAGCAGAGATGGGGCAGGGGTATGAGAGTACAGGAACACTGCATGTAACAGAGATGGGGCAGGGGTATGAGAGTACAGGAACACTGCGTGTAGCAGAGATGGGGCAGGGGTATGAGAGTACAGGAACACTGCATGTAGCAGAGATGGGGCAGGGGAATGAGAGTACAGGAACTCTGCATGTAGCAGAGATGGGGCAGGGGTATGAGAGTACAGGAACACTGCATGTAGCAGAGATGGGGCAGGGGTATGAGAGTACAGGAACACTGCATGTAGCAGAGATGGGGCAGGGGTATGAGAGTACAGGAACACTGCATGTAGCAGAGATGGGGCAGGGGTATGAGAGTACAGGAACACTGCATGTAGCAGAGATGGGGCAGGGGTATGAGAGTACAGGAACACTGCATGTAGCAGAGATGTGGCAGGGGTATGAGAGTACAGGAACACTACATGTAGCAGAGATGGGGCAGGGGTATGAGAGTACAGGAACACTGCATGTAGCAGAGATGGAGCACGGGTATGAGAGTACAGGAACACTGCATGTAGCAGAGATGGGGCAGGGGTATGAGAGTACAGGAACACTGCATGTAGCAGAGATGGGGCAGGGGTATGAGAGTACAGGAACTCTGCATGTAGCAGAGATGGGGCAGGGGTATGAGAGTACAGGAACACTGCATGTAGCAGAGATGGGGCAGGGGTATGAGAGTACAGGAACACTGCATGTAGCAGAGATGGGGCAGGGGTATGAGAGTACAGGAACACTGCATGTATCAGAGATGGGGCAGGGGTATGAGAGTACAGGAACTCTGCATGTAGCAGAGATGGGGCAGGGGTATGAGAGTACAGGAACACTGCATGTAGCAGAGATGGGGCAGGGGTATGAGAGTACAGGAACATTGCATGTAGCAGAGATGGGGCAGGGGTATGAGAGTACAGGATCTCTGCATGTAGCAGAGATGGGGCAGGGGTATGAGAGTACAGGAACACTGCATGTAGCAGAGATGGGGCAGGAGTTTGAGAGTACAGGAACTCTGCATGTAGCAGAGATGGGGCAGGGGTATGAGAGTACAGGAATACTGCATGTAGCAGAGATGGGGCAGGGGTATGAGAGTACAGGAACACTGCATGTAGCAGAGATGGGGCAGGGGTATGAGAGTACAGGAACACTGCATGTAGCAGAGATGGGGCAGGGGTATGAGAGTACAGGAACACTGCATGTAGCAGAGATGGGGCAGGGGTATGAGAGTACAGGAACACTGCATGTAGCAGAGATGGGGCAGGGGTATGAGTGTACAGGAACACTGCATGTAGCAGAGATGGGGCAGGTGTATGAGAGTACAGGAACACTGCATGTAGCAGAGATGTGGCAGGGGTATGAGAGTACAGCAACACTACATGTAGCAGAGATGGGGCAGGGGTATGAGAGTACAGGAACACTGTATGTAGCAGAGATGGGGCAGGGGTATGAGAGTACAGGAACTCTGCATGTAGCAGAGATGGGGCAGGGGTATGAGAGTACAGGAACACTGCATGTAGAGAGATGGGGCAGGGGTATGAGAGTACAGGAACACTGCATGTAGCAGAGATGGGGCAGGGGTATGAGAGTACAGGAACACTGCGTGTAGCAGAGATGGGGCAGGGGTATAAGAGTACAGGAACTCTGCATGTAGCAGAGATGGAGCAGTGGTATGAGAGTACAGGAACACTGCGTGTAGCAGAGATGGGGCAGGGGTATGAGAGTACAGGAACACTGCATGTAGCAGAGATGGGGCAGGGGTATAAGAGTACAGGAACTCTGCATGTAGCAGAGATGGAGCAGTGGTATGAGAGTACAGGAACACTGCGTGTAGCAGAGATGGGGCAGGGGTATGAGAGTACAGGAACACTGCATGTAGCAGAGATGGGGCAGGGGTGTGAGAGTACAGGAACACTGCATGTAGCAGAGAGAGATGGGGCAGGGGTATGAGAGTACAGGAACACTGCATGTAGCAGAGATGGGGCAGGGGTATGAGAGTACAGGAACACTGCGTGTAGCAGAGATTGGGCAGGGGTATGAGAGTACAGGAACACTGCATGTAGCAGAGATGGGGCAGGGGTATGAGAGTACAGGAACACTGCATGTAGCAGAGATGGGGCAGGGGTATGAGAGTACAGGAACACTGCATGTAGCAGAGATGGGGCAGGGGTATGAGAGTACAGGAACACTGCATGTAGCAGAGATGGGGCAGGGGTATGAGAGTACAGGAACACTGCATGTAGCAGAGATGGGGCAGGGGTATGAGAGTACAGGAACACTGCATGTAGCAGAGATGGGGCAGGGGTATGAGAGTACAGGAACACTGCATGTAGCAGAGATGGGGCAGGGGTATGAGAGTACAGGAACTCTGCATGTAGCAGAGATGGGGCAGGGGTATGAGAGTACAGGAACACTGCATGTAGCAGAGATGGGGCAGGGGTATGAGAGTACAGGAACACTGCATGTAGCAGAGATGGGGCAGGGGTATGAGAGTACAGGAACACTGCATGTAGCAGAGATGGGGCAGGGGTATGAGAGTACAGGAACTCTGCATGTAGCAGAGATGGGGCAGGGGTATGAGAGTACAGGAACACTGCATGTAGCAGAGATGGGGCAGGGGTATGAGAGTACAGGAACACTGCGTGTAGCAGAGATGGGGCAGGGGTATGAGAGTACAGGAACACTGCATGTAGCAGAGATGGGGCAGGGGTATGAGAGTACAGGAACACTGCGTGTAGCAGAGATGGGGCAGGGGTATGAGAGTACAGGAACACTACATGTAGCAGAGATGGGGCAGGGGTATGAGAGTACAGAAACTCTGCATGTAGCAGAGATGGGGCAGGGGTATGAGAGTACAGGAACACTGCGTGTAGCAGAGATGGGGCAGGGGTATGAGAGTACAGGAACACTGCGTGTAGCAGAGATGGGGCAGGGGTATGAGAGTACATCAACACTGCGTGTTGCAGAGATGGGGCAGGGGTATGAGAGTACAGGAACACTGCATGTAGCAGAGATGGGGCAGGCGTATGAGAGTACAGGAACACTGCATGTAGCAGAGATGGGGCAGGGGTATGAGAGTACAGGAACACTGCATGTAGCAGAGATGGGGCAGGTGTATGAGAGTACAGGAACACTGCATGTAGCAGAGATGTGGCAGGGGTATGAGAGTACAGGAACACTACATGTAGCAGAGATGGGGCAGGGGTATGAGAGTACAGGAACACTGCATGTAGCAGAGATGAGGCAGGGGTATGAGAGTACAGGAACACTGCGTGTAGCAGAGATGGGGCAGGGGTATGAGAGTACAGGAACACTGCGTGTAGCAGAGATGGGGCAGGGGTATGAGAGTACAGGAACACTGCATGTAGCAGAGATGGGGCAGGGGTATGAGAGAACAGGAACTCTGCATGTAGCAGAGATGAGGCAGGGGTATGAGAGTACAGGAACACTGCATGTAGCAGAGATGGGGCAGGGGTATGAGAGTACAGGAACACTGCGTGTAGCAGAGATGGGGCAGGGGTATGAGAGTACAGGAACACTGCATGTAGCAGAGATGGGGCAGGGGTATGAGAGTACAGGAACTCTGCATGTAGCAGAGATGGGGCAGGGGTATGAGAGTACAGGAACACTGCATGTAGAGAGATGGGGCAGGGGTATGAGAGTACAGGAACACTGCATGTAGCAGAGATGGGGCAGGGGTATGAGAGTACAGGAACACTGCATGTAGCAGAGATGGGGCAGGGGTGTGAGAGTACAGGAACACTGCATGTAGCAGAGAGAGAGATGGGGCAGGGGTATGAGAGTACAGGAACACTGCATGTAGCAGAGATGGGGCAGGGGTATGAGAGTACAGGAAAACTGCATGTAGCAGAGATGGGGCAGGTGTATGAGTGTACAGGAACACTGCATGTAGCAGAGATGGGGCAGGAGTTTGAGAGTACAGGAACTCTGCATGTAGCAGAGATGGGGCAGGGGTATGAGAGTACAGGAACACTGCATGTAGCAGAGATGGGGCAGGGGTATGAGAGTACAGGAACACTGCATGTAGCAGAGATGGGGCAGGGGTATGAGAGTACAGGAACACTGCATGTAGCAGAGATGGGGCAGGGGTATGAGTGTACAGGAACACTGCATGTAGCAGAGATGGGGCATGTGTATGAGAGTACAGGAACACTGCATGTTGCAGAGATGTGGCAGGGGTATGAGAGTACAGGAACACTACATGTAGCAGAGATGGGGCAGGGGTATGAGAGTACAGGAACACTGTATGTAGCAGAGATGGGGCAGGGGTATGAGAGAACAGGAACTCTGCATGTAGCAGAGATGGGGCAGGGATATGAGAGTACAGGAACACTGCATGTAGCAGAGATGGGGCAGGGGTATGAGAGTACAGGAACACTGCGTGTAGCAGAGATGGGGCAGGGGTATGAGAGTACAGGAACACTGCATGTAGCAGAGATGGGGCAGGGGTATGAGAGTACAGGAACTCTGCATGTAGCAGAGATGGGGCAGGGGTATGAGAGTACAGGAACACTGCATGTAGAGAGATGGGGCAGGGGTATGAGAGTACAGGAACACTGCATGTAGCAGAGAGAGATGGGGCAGGGGTATGAGAGTACAGGAACACTGCATGTAGCAGAGATGGGGCAGGGGTATGAGAGTACAGGAACACTGCATGTAGCAGAGATGGGGCAGGGGTATGAGAGTACAGGAACACTGCATGTAGCAGAGATGGGGCAGGTGTATGAGTGTACAGGAACACTGCATGTAGCAGAGATGGGGCAGGGGTATAAGAGTACAGGAACACTGCATGTAGCAGAGATGGGGCAGGGGTATGAGAGTACAGGAACCCTGCATGTAGCAGAGATGGGGCAGGGGTATGAGAGTACAGGAACTCTGCATGTAGCAGAGATGGGGCAGGGGTATGAGAGTACAGGAACACTGCATGTAGCAGAGATGGGGCGGGGGTATGAGAGTACAGGAACACTGCATGTAGCAGAGATGGGGCAGGGGTATGAGAGTACAGGAACACTGCATGTAGCAGAGATGGGGCAGGGGTATGAGAGTACAGGAACTCTGCATGTAGCAGAGATGGGGCAGGGGTATGAGAGTACAGGAACACTGCATGTAGCAGAGATGGGGCAGGGGTATGAGAGTACAGGAACACTGCATGTAGCAGAGATGGGGCAGGGGTATGAGAGTACAGGAACACTGCATGTAGCAGAGATGGGGCAGGGGTATGAGAGTACAGGAACACTGCGTGTAGCAGAGATGGGGCAGGGGTATGAGAGTACAGGAACACTACATGTAGCAGAGATGGGGCAGGGGTATGAGAGTACAGGAACTCTGCATGTAGCAGAGATGGGGCAGGGGTATGAGAGTACAGGAACACTGCGTGTAGCAGAGATGGGGCAGGGGTATGAGAGTACAGGAACACTGCATGTAGCAGAGATGGGGCAGGGGTATGAGAGTACAGGAACACTGCGTGTAGCAGAGATGGGGCAGGGGTATGAGAGTACAGGAACACTACATGTAACAGAGATGGGGCAGGGGTATGAGAGTACAGGAACACTGCGTGTAGCAGAGATGGGGCAGGGGTATGAGAGTACAGGAACACTGCATGTAGCAGAGATGGGGCAGGGGTATAAGAGTACAGGAACACTGCATGTAGCAGAGATGGGGCAGGGGTATGAGAGTACAGGAACACTGCATGTATCCGAGATGGGGCAGGGGTATGAGAGTACAGGAACACTGCATGTAACAGAGATGGGGCAGGGGTATGAGAGTACAGGAACACTGCATGTATCAGAGATGGGGCAGGGGTATGAGAGTACAGGAACACTGCATGTAACAGAGATGGGGCAGGGGTATGAGAGTACAGGAACACTGCATGTAGCAGAGATGGGGCAGGGGTATGAGAGTACAGGAACACTGCATGTAGCAGAGATGGGGCAGGAGTATGAGAGTACAGGAACACTGCATGTATCAGAGATGGGGCAGGGGTATGAGAGTACAGGAATACTGCATGTAGCAGAGATGGGGCAGGGGTATGAGAGTACAGGAACTCTGCTTGTAGCAGAGATGGGGCAGGGGTATGAGAGTACAGGAATACTGCATGTAGCAGAGATAGGGCAGGGGTATGAGAGTACAGGAACACTGCATGTAGCAGAGATGGGGCAGGGGTATGAGAGTACAGGATCTCTGCGTGTAGCAGAGATGGGGCAGGGGTATGAGAGTACAGGAACACTGCGTGTAGCAGAGATGGGGCAGGGGTATGAGAGTACAGGAACTCTGCGTGTAGCAGAGATGGGGCAGGGGTATGAGAGTACAGGAACTCTGCATGTAGCAGAGATGGGGCAGGGGTATGAGAGTACAGGAACTCTGCGTGTAGCAGAGATGGGGCAGGGGTATGAGAGTACAGGAACACTGCATGTAACAGAGATGGGGCAGGGGTATGAGAGTACAGGAACACTGCGTGTAGCAGAGATGGGGCAGGGGTATGAGAGTACAGGAACACTGCATGTAGCAGAGATGGGGCAGGGGTATGAGAGTACAGGAACTCTGCATGTAGCAGAGATGGGGCAGGGGTATGAGAGTACAGGAACACTGCATGTAGCAGAGATGGGGCAGGGGTATGAGAGTACAGGAACACTGCATGTAGCAGAGATGGGGCAGGGGTATGAGAGTACAGGAACACTGCATGTAGCAGAGATGGGGCAGGGGTATGAGAGTACAGGAACACTGTATGTAGCAGAGATGGGGCAGGGGTATGAGAGTACAGGAACACTGCATGTAGCAGAGCTGGGGCAGGGGTATGAGAGTACAGGAACACTGCATGTAGCAGAGATGGGGCAGGGGTTTGAGAGTACAGGAACACTGTATGTAGCAGAGATGGGGCAGGGGTATGAGAGTACAGGAACACTGCATGTAGCAGAGATGGGGCAGGGGTATGAGAGTACAGGAACACTGCATGTAGCAGAGATGGGGCAAGGGTATGAGAGTACAGGAACACTGCATGTAGCAGAGATGGGGCAGGGGTATGAGAGTACAGGAACTCTGCATGTAGCAGAGATGGGGCAGGGGTATGAGAGTACAGGAACACTGCGTGTAGCAGAGATGGGGCAGGGGTATGAGAGTACAGGAACACTGCGTGTAGCAGAGATGTGGCAGGGGTATGAGAGTACAGGAACACTGCGTGTAGCAGAGATGGGGCAGGGGTATGAGAGTACAGGAACACTGCGTGTAGCAGAGATGGGGCAGGGGTATGAGAGTACAGGAACTCTGCATGTAGCAGAGATGGGGCAGGGGTATGAGAGTACAGGAACACTGCATGTAGCAGAGATGGGGCAGGGGTATGAGAGTACAGGAACACTGCATGTAGCAGAGATGGGGCAGGGGTATGAGAGTACAGGAACACTGCGTGTAGCAGAGATTGGGCAGGGGTATGAGAGTACGTGTAGCAGAGATGGGGCAGGGGTATGAGAGTACAGGAACACTGCATGTAGCAGAGATGGGGCAGGGGTATGAGAGTACAGGAACTCTGCATGTAGCAGAGATGGGGCAGGGGTATGAGAGTACAGGAACACTGCGTGTAGCAGAGATGGGGCAGGGGTATGAGAGTACAGGAACACTGCGTGTAGCAGAGATGGGGCAGGGGTATGAGAGTACAGGAACACTGCATGTAGCAGAGATGGGGCAGGGGTATGAGAGTACAGGAACACTGCATGTAGCAGAGATGGGGCAGGGGTATGAGAGTACAGGAACACTGCATGTATCAGAGATGGGGCAGGGGTATGAGAGTACAGGAACACTGCCTGTAGCAGAGATGGGGCAGGGGTATGAGAGTACAGGAACTCTGCATGTAACAGAGATGGGGCAGGGGTATGAGAGTACAGGAACACTGCGTGTAGCAGAGATGGGGCAGGGGTATGAGAGTACAGGAACACTGCATGTAGCAGAGATGGGGCAGGGGTATGAGAGTACAGGAACTCTGCATGTAGCAGAGATGGGGCAGGGGTATGAGAGTACAGGAACACTGCATGTAGCAGAGATGGGGCAGGGGTATGAGAGTACAGGAACTCTGCATGAGCAGAGATGGGGCAGGGGTATGAGAGTACAGGAACACTGCATGTAGCAGAGATGGGGCAGGGGTATGAGAGTACAGGAACACTGCATGTAGCAGAGATGGGGCAGGGGTATGAGAGTACAGGAACTCTGCATGTAGCAGAGATGGGGCAGGGGTATGAGAGTACAGGAACACTGCATGTAGCAGAGATGGGGCAGGGGTATGAGAGTACAGGAACTCTGCATGTAGCAGAGATGGGGCAGGGGTATGAGAGTACAGGAACTCTGCATGTAGCAGAGATGGGGCAGGGGTATGAGAGTACAGGAACACTGCATGTAGCAGATATGGGGCAGGGGTATGAGAGTACAGGAACACTGCATGTAGCAGAGATGGGGCAGGGGTATGAGAGTACAGGAACACTGCATGTAGCAGAGATGGGGCAGGGGTATGAGAGTACAGGAACACTGCATGTAGCAGAGATGGGGCAGGGGTATGAGAGTACAGGAACACTACATGTAGCAGAGATGGGGCAGGGGTATGAGAGTACAGGAACACTGCATGTAGCAGAGATGGGGCAGGGGTATGAGAGTACAGGAACACTGCATGTAGCAGAGATGGGGCAGGGGTATGAGAGTACAGGAACACTGCATGTAGCAGAGATGGGGCAGGGGTATGAGAGTACAGGAACACTGCATGTAGCAGAGATGGGGCAGGGGTATAAGAGTACAGGAACACTGCATGTAGCAGAGATGGGGCAGGGGTATGAGAGTACAGGAACACTGCATGTAGCAGAGATGGGGCAGGGGTATGAGAGTACAGGAACACTGCATGTAGCAGAGATGGGGCAGGGGTATGAGAGTACAGGAACACTGCCTGTAGCAGAGATGGGGCAGGGGTATGAGAGTACAGGAACTCTGCATGTAACAGAGATGGGGCAGGGGTATGAGAGTACAGGAACACTGCGTGTAGCAGAGATGGGGCAGGGGTATGAGAGTACAGGAACACTGCATGTAGCAGAGATGGGGCAGGGGTATGAGAGTACAGGAACACTGCATGTAGCAGAGATGGGGCAGGGGTATGAGAGTACAGGAACTCTGCATGTAGCAGAGATGGGGCAGGGGTATGAGAGTACAGGAACACTGCATGTAGCAGAGATGGGGCAGGGGTATGAGAGTACAGGAACACTGCATGTAGCAGAGATGGGGCAGGGGTATGAGAGTACAGGAACACTGCATGTAGCAGAGATGGGGCAGGGGTATGAGAGTACAGGAACACTGCATGTAGCAGAGATGGGGCAGGAGTATGAGAGTACAGGAACTCTGCATGTAGAGAGATGGGGCAGGGGTATGAGAGTACAGGAACACTGCATGTAGCAGAGATGGGGCAGGGGTATGAGAGTACAGGAACACTGCATGTAGCAGAGATGGGGCAGGGGTATGAGAGTACAGGAACACTGCATGTAGCAGAGATGGGGCAGGGGTATGAGAGTACAGGAACACTGCATGTAGCAGAGATGGGGCAGGGGTATGAGAGTACAGGAACTCTGCATGTAGCAGAGATGGGGCAGGGGTATGAGAGTACAGGAACACTGCATGTAGCAGAGATGGGGCAGGGGTATGAGAGTACAGGAACACTACATGTAGCAGAGATGGGGCAGGGGTATGAGAGTACAGGAACACTGCATGTAGCAGAGATGGGGCAGGGGTATGAGAGTACAGGAACACTGCATGTAGCAGAGATGGGGAAGGGGTATGAGAGTACAGGAACACTGCATGTAGCAGAGATGGGGCAGGGGTATAAGAGTACAGGAACACTGCGTGTAGCAGAGATGGGGCAGGAGTATGAGAGTACAGGAACACTGCATGTAGCAGAGATGGGGCAGGAGTATGAGAGTACAGGAACACTGCATGTAGCAGAGATGGGGCAGGAGTATGAGAGTACAGGAACACTGCATGTAGCAGAGATGGGGCAGGGGTATGAGAGTACAGGAACACTGCATGTAGCAGAGATGGGGCAGGGGTATGAGAGTACAGGAACACTGCATGTAGCAGAGATGGGGCAGGGGTATGAGAGTACAGGAACACTGCATGTAGCAGAGATGGGGCAGGGGTATGAGAGTACAGGAACACTGCCTGTAGCAGAGATGGGGCAGGGGTATGAGAGTACAGGAACACTGCCTGTAGCAGAGATGGGGCAGGGGTATGAGAGTACAGGAACTCTGCATGTAACAGAGATGGGGCAGGGGTATGAGAGTACAGGAACACTGCGTGTAGCAGAGATGGGGCAGGGGTATGAGAGTACAGGAACACTGCATGTAGCAGAGATGGGGCAGGGGTATGAGAGTACAGGAACTCTGCATGTAGTAGAGATGGGGCAGGGGTATGAGAGTACAGGAACACTGCATGTAGCAGAGATGGGACAGGGGTATGAGAGTACAGGAACTCTGCATGTAGCAGAGATGGGGCAGGGGTATGAGAGTACAGGAACACTGCATGTAGCAGAGATGGGGCAGGGGTATGAGAGTACAGGAACACTGCATGTAGCAGAGATGGGGCAGGGGTATGAGAGTACAGGAACACTGCATGTAGCAGAGATGGGGCAGGAGTATGAGAGTACAGGAACACTGCATGTAGCAGAGATGGGGCAGGGGTATGAGAGTACAGGAACTCTGCATGTAGAGAGATGGGGCAGGGGTATGAGAGTACAGGAACACTGCATGTAGCAGAGATGGGGCAGGGGTATGAGAGTACAGGAACACTGCATGTAGCAGAGATGGGGCAGGGGTATGAGAGTACAGGAACACTGCATGTAGCAGAGATGGGGCAGGGGTATGAGAGTACAGGAACTCTGCATGTAGAGAGATGGGGCAGGGGTATGAGAGTACAGGAACACTGCATGTAGCAGAGATGGGGCAGGGGTATGAGAGTACAGGAACACTGCGTGTAGCAGAGATGGGGCAGGGGTATGAGAGTACAGGAACACTGCGTGTAGCAGAGATGGGGCAGGGGTATGAGAGTACAGGAACACTGCATGTAGCAGAGATGGGGCAGGGGTATGAGAGTACAGGAACACTGCATGTAGCAGAGATGGGGCAGGGGTATGAGAGTACAGGAACTCTGCATGTAGCAGAGATGGGGCAGGGGTATGAGAGTACAGGAACACTGCATGTAGCAGAGATGGGGCAGGGGTATGAGAGTACAAGAACACTACATGTAGCAGAGATGGGGCAGGGGTATGAGAGTACAGGAACACTGCATGTAGCAGAGATGGGGCAGGGGTATGAGAGTACAGGAACACTGCATGTAGCAGAGATGGGGCAGGGGTATGAGAGTACAGGAACACTGCATGTAGCAGAGATGGGGCAGGGGTATGAGAGTACAGGAACTCTGCATGTAGCAGAGATGGGGCAGGGGTATGAGAGTACAGGAACACTGCATGTAGCAGAGATGGGGCAGGGGTATGAGAGTACAGGAACACTGCATGTAGCAGAGATGGGGCAGGGGTATGAGAGTACAGGAACACTACATGTAGCAGAGATGGGGCAGGGGTATGAGAGTACAGGAACACTGCATGTAGCAGAGATGGGGCAGGGGTATGAGAGTACAGGAACACTGCATGTAGCAGAGATGGGGCAGGGGTATGAGAGTACAGGAACACTGCATGTAGCAGAGATGGGGCAGGGGTATGAGAGTACAGGAACACTGCATGTAGCAGAGATGGGGCAGGGGTATGAGAGTACAGGAACACTGCATGTAGCAGAGATGGGGCAGGGGTATGAGAGTACAGAAACACTGCATGTAGCAGAGATGGGGCAGGGGTATGAGTGTACAGGAACACTGCATGTAGCAGAGATGGGGCAGGTGTATGAGAGTGTACAGGAACACTGCATGTAGCAGAGATGGGGCAGGGGTATGAGAGTACAGGAACACTACATGTAGCAGAGATGGGGCAGGGGTATGAGAGTACAGGAACACTGCATGTAGCAGAGATGGGGCAGGGGTATGAGAGTACAGGAACACTGCATGTAGCAGAGATGGGGCAGGGGTATGAGAGTACAGGAACACTGCATGTAGCAGAGATGGGGCAGGGGTATGAGAGTACAGGAACACTGCATGTAGCAGAGATGGGGCAGGGGTATGAGAGTACAGGAACACTGCATGTAGCAGAGATGGGGCAGGGGTATGAGAGTACAGGAACACTGCATGTAGCAGAGATGGGGAAGGGGTATGAGAGTACAGGAACACTGCATGTAGCAGAGATGGGGCAGGAGTATAAGAGTACAGGAACACTGCGTGTAGCAGAGATGGGGCAGGAGTATGAGAGTACAGGAACACTGCGTGTAGCAGAGATGGGGCAGGGGTATGAGAGTACAGGAACACTGCATGTAGCAGAGATGGGGCAGGGGTATGAGAGTACAGGAACACTGCATGTAGCAGAGATGGGGCAGGGGTATGAGAGTACAGGAACACTGCGTGTAGCAGAGATGGGGCAGGGGTATGAGAGTACAGGAACACTGCATGTAGCAGAGATGGGGCAGGGGTATGAGAGTACAGGAACTCTGCATGTAAAGTTGGCCGAGACCTAAATTCTGGCACTTATTGTTAGTCCAGGAACAGAAAAAGCAACAAAGACAATATAGCTGGGAGACCGTGCCTCCTGGTATAGTGACCCCTGCAGAAGACTCATCTTTATAATAGTGATACACCAGAGCTGGGGGTCAGTAATAGAATGAGGCATGAGGCACACCATCTGTCACTTGTTGATGCATTTGATGCCCTGCTTTGCCTCTGTGCTTCTGTATATTTGGGGAATAGTTCTGAGCGTAGATTCCGCTGTCACCGGGGATTGGTTGTAAAGCAGTCCTTATGGACGACAGCCCCCGGCCATTTACTCAACACACAGAGACCAGTCTCTTAGTATAAATGGGGGCGGCAGCCAATAAGACTCCGGTTAGGAGATGCTTTGTGGGTGATGTCACCATCAGTAAGATAATATGGATGCTTTAGGGAAGTGAGGAGAATCCGTTATCTGTCTCCCCTATCAGGTTCTGCGACGGGGTCCTCCTCTTCCAGAATGATGAGGTGATGAAGAGAGCGGCCTCTGCTGGTGAGAAGAAGACATTCACCATGTCTGGCCTGCAGCCATCCGTGTCCCTCACCTCCATGAATACGCACATTGCCTCCTGCGTGGCCGGGCTCCTCTATCCGGTGTATTCCCTAAAGACGAGAAGGTACCACCCCTTGCGCCCTCTCCAAAGCGCGGCGTTACAGGGTGTTTTCTGGAAATCTCTGGTTAAAGCATTCCTTGGAATTCAGAAACAAGTTGCCCTTTAAGATTTAAAATCCCCATACAGTCTTTTACTTTGTGTATATGTTCTACTAACGCCTACATGCTGCCTTTGTGTGATCACTTACCTGCTCTGCACAAAGTAACAACCAGGGACTACGTAACGCCTTTATCTGAAGTGTTGTAGATAGATAGATAGATAGATAGATAGATAGATAGATAGATAGATAGATAGATAGATAGATAGATAGATAGATAGATAGATAGATATAAACGTTAAGGATAAATCCGTTTACGTCTGAGATCGATCTGTATAAACTGTTTCTTCTGTTCTGCGTCAGCTCGGTGAGCGTGGGTCTGGAACCCTGGGAGTTAATCCGGGCTCTTTGTCCGATGTCCACCATGAAATTCCTCCACACGTCTCAAGTCCGCAGCAGGTGGGTGAGAGCTTCATTACGTGCAGGGCCCTGCGGCCATTACTCAATAACAGCTTTGTTTATGGTTTAAAAGTATTTATCCTATAATGAGGAAGCTTTGAAGCGCGACTGAACATACTGTTAAAATCTGCTCATTAATAATAATGTATACCGGAGGAGTAAGCTTCTTACATAGGATTTCATGCTGCGTAATTTGTGTCATTCTCCGTCACACATTCAGGACATAGCCGCAACAGCAAATGGGGGTCTCTGGCACATACAGTACCCCTAAGTACTGGTGTGATTGGGGCAGCGCCTGGTTCTCTGCGTCAGGATAGATGGCACTATTATACTACAGGATGATGGTGTTAGGACAAGCCATGCCTCCTTTACCAGCTTGGGAAGTGTTTTATCTTACAGACCACAGACATCATTATCACAGGACGGGGACTGGACGTCTGGGAACTATTCAGGGACAGCGAGGCCCTTCTAGCTTAACGTTAACATTACATCTGCAGGGAGATAAATCTGAGAGGCACTCGCTGGGAATCAGACTAGGGGTACCATAGAGTCTGAGGGGCAGTTGCACTATAACGGTTTGTCCCTCCCAAATGCCCCAACTTAGGGGTACATTCAGACGCTGCAGCGATCGCAGTCTGAAGCCCTTTGGGGAGTGTGCATGAGTACCCCGGGAGCCCAGTGATCTGCTAAAGAGTGACAGGCAGAGGCGGTCGCAGGGTGGGAGGGGGCATACCAACGGTGTTAGAACGCCATTGATTGGGCGTAGTCTGAACTACGCAGGTGGGTCTGGACCGTTGCAGGGGCGAGCCGCGGCGGCTCAGCGGGTGCGAAAGGATCGCCGCCGTGCAATGCTTTTGCACCCGTGTGTGTGTAGGGAGGTAGGGCCTGACATGCGGGGCGGACTAGCCCTGTGCTGGGCGTCCCCCCGCATGTCTGAGTAACTCATCGTAGATGTGCTAAATTTATCACATCTATGATCACATCTGAATTACCCCCTTAGTCCTCTGAAGCCGGCAGGGAGGGACCGCTGTCTGCCGGGATACCCGTGCGCCATCTGCGTGTAGGGGACTTTTCTCGGTTATTAAGACCTGAGATTTGCACTTTAATCACCTGGTCTAAGGTTGCAGTGGAGAGAATGCATATAGCAGCGGGCGGAGGTGGAACACCTGGCACGTGCAGTCCAGACGCCTGAACTCTGCATCTGCTTGTCAGGCAGAAGTATCATTAGAGAAGTCCACGCATCTTATAACGTCACTGCCAGCTCTTCCTCTGGGGCCTCAGACATAGGGAGGGGACCCCGTACAGCACAGAGGTAATGACACCCATAGTAACGGGGCATCTTATAACGTCACTGCCAGCTCTTCCTCTGGGGCCTCAGACATAGGGAGGGGGACCCCGTACAGCACAGAGGTAATGACGCCCATAGTAACGGGGCATCTTATAACGTCACTGCCAGCTCTTCCTCTGGGGAGTCAGACATAGGGAGGGGGACCCCGTACAGCACAGAGCTAATGACGCCCATAGTAACGGGGCATCTTATAACGTCACTGCCAGCTCTTCCTCTGCGGCGTCAGACATAGGGACGGGGACCCCGTACAGCACAGAGGTAATGATGCCCATAGTAACGGGGCATCTTATAACGTCACTGCCAGCTCTTCCTCTGGGGAGTCAGACATAGGGAGGGGGACCCCGTACAGCACAGAGGTAATGACGCCCATAGTAACGGGGCATCTTATAACGTCACTGCCAGCTCTTCCTCTGGGGCCTCAGACATAGGGAGGGGGACCCCGTACAGCACAGAGGTAATGACGCTCATAGTAATGGGGCATCTTATAACGTCACTGCCAGCTCTTCCTCTGGGGAGTCAGACATAGGGAGGGAGACCCCGTACAGCACAGAGGTAATGACGCCCATAGTAACGGGGCATCTTATAACGTCACTGCCAGCTCTTCCTCTGGGGAGTCAGACATAGGGAGGGGGACCCCGTACAGCACAGAGGTAATGACGCCCATAGTAACGGGGCATCTTATAACGTCCCTGCCAGCACTTCCTCTGGGGCGTCAGACATAGGGAGGGGGACCCCGTACAGCACAGAGGTAATGACACCCATAGTAACGGGGCATCTTATAACGTCACTGCCAGCTCTTCCTCTGGGGCCTCAGACATAGGGAGGGGGACCCGTACAGCACAGAGGTAATGACGCTCATAGTAACGGGGCATCTTATAACGTCACTGCCAGCTCTTCCTCTGGGGCCTCAGACATAGGGAGGGGAACCCCGTACTGCACAGAGGTAATGACGCCCATAGTAACGGGGCATCTTATAATGTCACTGCCAGCTCTTACTCTGGGGCGTCAGACATAGGGAGGGGGACCCCTTACAGCACAGAGGTAATGACGCCCATAGTAACGGGGCATCATATAACGTCACTGCCAGCTCTTCCTCTGGGGCGTCAGACATAGGGAGGGGGACCCCGTACAGCACAGAGGTAATGACGCCTATAGTAACGGGGCATCTTATAACGTCACTGCCAGCTCTTCCTCTGGGGCGTCAGACATAGGGAGGGGGACCCCGTACAGCACAGAGGTAATGACGCCCATAGTAACGGGGCATCTTATAACGTCACTGCCAGCTCTTCCTCTGGGGAGTCAGACATAGGGAGGGGGACCCCGTACAGCACAGAGGTAATGACGCCCGTAGTAACGGGGCATCTTATAACGTCACTGCCAGCTCTTCCTCTGGGGAGTCAGACATAGGGAGGAGGACCCCGTACAGCACAGAGGTAATGACGCCCATAGTAATGGGGCATCTTATAACGTCACTGCCAGCTCTTCCTCTGGGGAGTCAGACATAGGGAGGGGGACCCCATACAGCAAAGAGGTAATGACGCCCATAGTAACGGGGCATCTTATAACGTCACTTCCAGCTCTTCCTCTGGGACGTCATACATAGGGAGGGGAACCCCGTACTGCACAGAGGTAATGACGCCCATAGTAACGGGGCATCTTATAACGTCACTGCCAGCTCTTCCTCTGGGGAGTCAGACATAGGGAGGGGGACCCCGTACAGCACAGAGGTAATGACGCCTATAGTAACGGGGCATCTTATAACGTCACTGCCAGCTCTTCCTCTGGGGAGTCAGACATAGGGAGAGGGACCCCGTACAGCACAGAGGTAATGACGCCTATAGTAACGGGGCATCTTATAACGTCACTGCCAGCTCTTCCTCTGGGGCGTCAGACATAGGGAGGGGGACCCCGTACAGCACAGAGGTAATGACGCCCATAGTAACGGGGCATCTTATAACGTCACTGCCAGCTCTTCCTCTGGGGCCTCAGACATAGGGAGGGGGACCCCGTACAGCACAGAGGTAATGACGCCCATAGTAACGGGGCATCTTATAACGTCACTGCCAGCTCTTCCTCTGGGGAGTCAGACATAGGGAGGGGGACCCCGTACAGCACAGAGGTAATGACGCCCATAGTAACGGGGCATCTTATAACGTCACTGCCAGCTCTTCCTCTGGGGAGTCAGACATAGGGAGGGGGACCCCGTACAGCACAGAGGTAATGACGCCCATAGTAACGGGGCATCTTATAACGTCACTGCCAGCTCTTCCTCTAGGGCGTCAGACATAGGGAGGGGGACCCCGTACAGCACAGAGGTAATGACGCCCATAGTAACGGGGCATCTTATAACGTCACTGCCAGCTCTTCCTCTGGGGAGTCAGACATAGGGAGGGGGACCCCGTACAGCACAGAGGTAATGACGCCCATAGTAACGTGGCATCTTATAACGTCACTGCCAGCTCTTCCTCTGGGGAGTCAGACATAGGGAGGGGGACCCCGTACAGCACAGAGGTAATGACGCCCATAGTAACGGGGCATCTTATAACGTCACTGCCAGCTCTTCCTCTGGGGAGTCAGACATAGGGAGGGGGACCCCGTACAGCACAGAGGTAATGACGCCCATAGTAACGGGGCATCTTATAACGTCACTGCCAGCTCTTCCTCTGGGGCCTCAGACATAGGGAGGGGGACCCCGTACAGCACAGAGGTAATGACGCCCATAGTAACGGGGCATCTTATAACGTCACTGCCAGCTCTTCCTCTGGGGAGTCAGACATAGGGAGGGGGACCCCGTACTGCACAGAGGTAATGACGCCCATAGTAACGGGGCATCTTATAACGTCACTGCCAGCTCTTCCTCTAGGGCGTCAGACATAGGGAGGGGGACCCCGTACAGCACAGAGGTAATGACGCCCATAGTAACGGGGCATCTTATAACGTCACTGCCAGCTCTTCCTCTGGGGAGACAGACATAGGGAGGGGGACCCCGTACAGCACAGAGGTAATGACGCCCATAGTAACGGGGCATCTTATAACGTCACTGCCAGCTCTTCCTCTGGGGAGTCAGACATAGGGAGGGGGACCCCGTACAGCACAGAGGTAATGACGCCCATAGTAACGGGGCATCTTATAACGTCACTGCCAGCTTTTCCTCTGGGGCCTCAGACATAGGGAGGGGGACCCCGTACAGCACAGAGTTAATGACGCCCATAGTAACGGGGCATCTTATAACGTCACTGCCAGCTCTTCCTCTGGGGCCTCAGACATAGGGAGGGGGACCCCGTACAGCACAGAGGTAATGACGCCCATAGTAACGGGGCATCTTATAACGTCACTGCCCGATCTTCCTCTGGGGAGACAGACATAGGGAGGGGGACCCCGTACAGCACAGAGGTAATGACACCCATAGTAACGGGGCATCTTATAACGTCACTGCCAGATCTTCCTCTGGGGAGTCAGACATAGGGAGGGGGACCCCGTACAGCACAGAGGTAATGACGCCCATAGTAACGGGGCATCTTATAACGTCACTGCCAGCTCTTCCTCTGGGGCGTCAGACATAGGGAGAGGGACCCCGTACAGCACAGAGGTAATGACGCCCATAGTAACGGGGCATCTTATAACGTCACTGCCAGCTTTTCCGCTGGGGCCTCAGACATAGGGAGGGGGACCCCGTACAGCACAGAGTTAATGACGCCCATAGTAACGGGGCATCTTATAACGTCACTGCCAGCTCTTCCTCTGGGGCTTCAGACATAGGGAGGGGGACCCCGTACAGCACAGAGGTAATGACGCCCATAGTAACGGGGCATCTTATAACGTCACTGCCAGCTCTTCCTCTGGGGAGTCAGACATAGGGAGGGGGACCCCGTACAGCACAGAGGTAATGACGCCCATAGTAACGGGGCATCTTATAATGTCACTGCCAGCTCTTCCTCTGGGGCGTCAGACATAGGGAGGGGGACCCCGTACTGCACAGAGGTAATGACACCCATAGTAACGGGGCATCTTATAACGTCACTGCCAGGTCTTCCTCTGGGGAGTCAGACATAGGGAGGGGGACCCCGTACTGCACAGAGGTAATGACGCCCATAGTAACGGGGCATCTTATAACGTCACTGCCAGGTCTTCCTCTGGGGAGTCAGACATAGGGAGGGGGACCCCGTACAGCACAGAGGTAATGACGCCCATAGTAACGGGGCATCTTATAACGTCACTGCCAGCTCTTCCTCTGGGGAGTCAGACATAGGGAGGGGGACCCTGTACAGCACAGAGGTAATGACGCCCATAGTAACGGGGCATCTTATAACGTCACTGCCAGCTCTTCCTCTGGGGCCTCAGACATAGGGAGGGGGACCCCGTACAGCACAGAGGTAATGACGCCCATAGTAACGGGGCATCTTATAACGTCACTGCCAGCTCTTCCTCTGGGGAGTCAGACGTAGGGAGGGGGACCCCGTACTGCACAGAGGTAATGACGCCTATAGTAACGGGGCATCTTATAACGTCACTGCCAGATCTTCCTCTGGGGAGACAGACATAGGGAGGGGGACCCCGTACAGCACAGAGGTAATGACGCCTATAGTAACGGGGCATCTTATAACGTCACTGCCAGCTCTTCCTCTGGGGAGTCAGACATAGGGAGGGGGACCCCGTACAGCAAAGAGGTAATGACGCCCATAGTAACGGGGCATCTTATAACGTCACTGCCAGCTCTTCCTCTGGGGCGTCAGACATAGGGAGGGGACCCCGTACAGCACAGAGGTAATGACGCCCATAGTAACGGGGCATCTTATAACGTCACTGCCAGCTCTTCCTCTGGGGCCTCAGACATAGGGAGGGGGACCCCGTACAGCACAGAGGTAATGACGCCCATAGTAACGGGGCATCATATAACGTCACTGCCAGCTCTTCCTCTGGGGCGTCAGACATAGGGAGGGGGACCCCGTACTGCACAGAGGTAATGACGCCCGTAGTAACGGGGCATCTTATAACGTCACTGCCAGCTCTTCCTCTGGGGCGTCAGACATAGGGAGGGGGACCCCGTACAGCACAGAGGTAATGACGCCCATAGTAACGGGGCATCTTATAACGTCACTGCCAGCTCTTCCTCTGGGGAGTCAGACATAGGGAGGGGGACCCCGTACTGCACAGAGGTAATGACGCCCATAGTAACGGGGCATCTTATAACGTCACTGCCAGCTCTTCCTCTGGGGCGTCAGACATAGGGAGGGGGACCCCGTTCAGCACAGAGGTAATGACGCCCATAGTAACGGGGCATCTTATAACGTCACTGCCAGCTCTTCCTCTGGGGCGTCAGACATAGGGAGGGGGACCCCGTACTGCACAGAGGTAATGACGCCCGTAGTAACGGGGCATCTTATAACGTCACTGCCAGCTCTTCCTCTGGGGAGTCAGACATAGGGAGGGGGACCCCGTACAGCACTGAGGTAATGACGCCCATAGTAACGGGGCATCTTATAACGTCACTGCCAGCTCTTCCTCTGGGGCGTCAGTCATAGGGAGGGGGACCCCGTACTGCACAGAGGTAATGACGCCCATAGTAACGGGACATCTTATAACGTCACTGCCAGCTCTTCCTCTGGGGCGTCAGACATAGGGAGGGGGACCCCGTACAGCACAGAGGTAATGACGCCCATAGTAACGGGGCATCTTATAACGTCACTGCCAGCTTTTCCGCTGGGGCCTCAGACATAGGGAGGGGGACCCCGTACAGCACAGAGTTAATGACGCCCATAGTAACGGGGCATCTTATAACGTCACTGCCAGCTCTTCCTCTGGGGCTTCAGACATAGGGAGGGGGACCCCGTACAGCACAGAGGTAATGACGCCCATAGTAACGGGGCATCTTATAACGTCACTGCCAGCTCTTCCTCTGGGGCTTCAGACATAGGGAGGGGGACCCCGTACAGCACAGAGGTAATGACGCCCATAGTAACGGGGCATCTTATAACGTCACTGCCAGCTCTTCCTCTGGGGAGTCAGACATAGGGAGGGGGACCCCGTACAGCACAGAGGTAATGACGCCCATAGTAACGGGGCATCTTATAATGTCACTGCCAGCTCTTCCTCTGGGGCGTCAGACATAGGGAGGGGGACCCCGTACTGCACAGAGGTAATGACACCCATAGTAACGGGGCATCTTATAACGTCACTGCCTGGTCTTCCTCTGGGGAGTCAGACATAGGGAGGGGGACCCCGTACTGCACAGAGGTAATGACGCCCATAGTAACGGGGCATCTTATAACGTCACTGCCAGGTCTTCCTCTGGGGAGTCAGACATAGGGAGGGGGACCCCGTACAGCACAGAGGTAATGACGCCCATAGTAACGGGGCATCTTATAACGTCACTGCCAGCTCTTCCTCTGGGGAGTCAGACATAGGGAGGGGGACCCCGTACTGCACAGAGGTAATGACGCCCATAGTAACGGGGCATCTTATAACGTCACTGCCAGCTCTTCCTCTGGGGCGTCAGACATAGGGAGGGGGACCCCGTTCAGCACAGAGGTAATGACGCCCATAGTAACGGGGCATCTTATAACGTCACTGCCAGCTCTTCCTCTGGGGCGTCAGACATAGGGAGGGGGACCCCGTACTGCACAGAGGTAATGACGCCCGTAGTAACGGGGCATCTTATAACGTCACTGCCAGCTCTTCCTCTGGGGAGTCAGACATAGGGAGGGGGACCCCGTACAGCACTGAGGTAATGACGCCCATAGTAACGGGGCATCTTATAACGTCACTGCCAGCTCTTCCTCTGGGGCGTCAGTCATAGGGAGGGGGACCCCGTACTGCACAGAGGTAATGACGCCCATAGTAACGGGACATCTTATAACGTCACTGCCAGCTCTTCCTCTGGGGCGTCAGACATAGGGAGGGGGACCCCGTACAGCACAGAGGTAATGACGCCCATAGTAACGGGGCATCTTATAACGTCACTGCCAGCTCTTCCTCTGGGGAGTCAGACATAGGGAGGGGGACCCCGTACTGCACAGAGGTAATGACGCCCATAGTAACGGGGCATCTTATAACGTCACTGCCAGCTCTTCCTCTGGGGAGTCAGACATAGGGAGGGGGACCCCGTACTGCACAGAGGTAATGACGCCCATAGTAACGGGGCATCTTCTAACGTCACTGCCAGCTCTTCCTCTGGGGCCTCAGACATAGGGAGGGGGACCCCGTACAGCACAGAGGTAATGACGCCCATAGTAACGGGGCATCTTATAACGTCACTGCCAGCTCTTCCTCTGGGGAGTCAGACATAGGGAGGGGGACCCCGTACTGCACAGAGGTAATGACGCCCATAGTAACGGGGCATCTTCTAACGTCGCTACCAGCTCTTCCTCTGGGGCGTCAGACATAGGGATGGGGACCCCGTACTGCACAGAGGTAATGACGCCCATAGTAACGGGTTGGGGATGGCTTGTCACATTTTCCTCTCACAAGGTGGAACAATCCTCCTGACATTGCTATATAGGAGTCACTGGGCCGGGTCCTTCCCTTTCTTTTTCATCCACTAGGGGTCACTGGAGTACTCTTGGGATATGGACGGCTTCCGCAGGAACAGGGCACTGAATATTTAAATTTAGTAACTCTCCTCCCCTCCATATTCCCAGAGTACCTCAGTGTTTTTTCTGTGCTCGAAGTAGCAACAAGGCTTGTGTGGAGCTCAACCACACTTATTTTGAATATTTTCTTTTTCTTTTTCTTTTACTTTTTATTTTTACTAAACAATATCCACAACCCTTCCCCCCTTCCAAAAGGCGTGGGTCAGGAATTGTGGAAGCTGCTGCATGCAGCTCTTGGCATGTCGGTCCTCGCTACAGAGCACCCTCTTAGCCTACAGGCAACTCAGTTACTGAGACTGCAGGAGGGAGACAGCACTTACTAAAAAGCCCTGTCACAGCCTCCACCATCAGCATAAGGTAAGGGGCACTGCTCCTTTTATTTATATTGCTGGGGGTAGGGGCGGTCAGCTCACGCAGCCGCCCGCCATGTGGGGTCGGAACAGTTTTCTATTTTATCCTTAGCCCTGCGCCGCTGCTGCCACGGTCACTCCCGGCCGCCCGCCAGCGCCGGCCACTACCCAGCCCCGGACTGCTAGGGCTAGCAGCCGCCGCTGGGCGCTCTCCATCGCTCCCCAACGCTCGGCTCTCTGCGCCGCTGCTCTCCCCCTCCCTTCCGCTTCAGAGCTCCGGGCCGCGAACGCCGGCTGGCGCGGCTCTGTCTGCCGGGAGAGGAGAGAGGGGAGACTGACCGCGGTCAGTGCGTGCTGCCGCGGTCCATGTGTGAAGGGGAGGTCGCGCGGGAGGGAAGAGGATTGTGCCCGCATAGACGCGAGAGGCCCCATAAACTAAGCTGCATTTTCATGCAGCAGCACATTATCTACACAGCACACCGTCACGTTCAGGCTTTTAAGCCTGTATTGCATATAGCTTTAAATAGATGGGTATATATATGCATGTGTATTTGGATATATGTATATATATATATATATATATATATATATATATATATATATATTTATATATATATGTATATGTGTTGTCTGTGTATGTGTATATATATATATTATATATAGATATATAAAATGGATGTAGGTATATATATCTTTGTATACAAAATAAAAAAAATAAAAAAAAAAGCACATGGCAGGACGCCATTTTAACTCTACTTCCTGCTTCTTTTTTCAGGAAGTTGCTGTCCTACTACACCCGGCCATCGGATGGAGCATGGGTGTTACTAGGAATTTTGCACAGGTTTCATGTAGTGTAGAACATGTGCAATACACTTCAGGCTTATATACACTTTAGTAACATTTCCTGAGTCGTGGGACTTGTTTCTCTTTGTGTACTTGTCTGTCTCTGTAGCTAATGCTAAATCGAAAGCAGCTTCACTACAACGTGTGTGTCCAGGGATCTACCACATGCACTATATGTTTGTAAATACAGCTACACATACGTTCCCTTCCCCTCAGCCTCCATACCAAGGCTGGAGGATGTAATGTCGGGTTTACAATCGAAAATGGCCACGCCATGTAAGGAACGTGAATCAGCGAGATCTGAAGCTAAGGCAATGCCTCCTGAGATGCCAGTAGAGGCTCAGGAGACGTTCAGGACTTTGCACAAAGGTCTAGCTCTATTCCGGAAAATAGTTATCATTTCTCTTATAACTTCCCATTTTCAGGTATGTTGCGTTATGAAGACCTCCTATCGCATGACGAATATGAGGAGGTGAGGTGTGCCAGTAGTCAGATTATTTGCTAAACAACAGAGAACTCCAGTGTGTGTTCCTTATTCAGATTCTCTTCATAAACCAGAGTCTATGAATGGGAAAATCCACCGGCTGTGGATTCGCTGGTGTCAAACCTTTCACAGAGTTACCCATTCCAACTGCTACTACGCTTAAAAACCAGTCAGTGTAAGCTAGAAGCTATACTAAAGTCAATGTATACAGCAGCCGGGGTGTTGCTTAGACCTACTTTAGGGGGAATTTGGGAGAATAAGGCTGTAGTTGCGTGGAACACAGCTCAGTTCAGCCTACAGAAAGACCACCTTATAATTCTCTCATCACATCTGTGAATCTGCTGAGTATCTAGGTACGGCTTCTATGGACGTCGGCCAGGTTTGTTATCGCCGTTCAGCTTCACTAGCTCCGGCACGACGTACCCTCTGGCTGCGTTCTTAGCAGACGGAGGCGGAGGTTAAATGTGGTATAGAAGCGTTACCTTGCACTGGCAAGAAATTGTTTGGTCCTGAAGTGGACATATGGATTTCTGCGGTACATAGACGGTAATACTCTGAACCAGCGTTCCAATCCTTTAGACCTTTCAAGGCCGTGATACAGGAACAACCACCCACGGTAGATGTGGTAGAGGACGTGGTTTCAACAAACCAACACCAGTCGTCCGGACGCTAAGGTCACAGACAAGCCAGTGGCATGACGGGCTCCCAGCCCATCAGTTGTGGGGGCACACCTTCAGACGTTCCTTTTGGCGTGGTTCCAGACATCCACAGATGGTGGATCAGCAGTTTAGTGTAAAAAGGTTACAAATTAGAGTTAGACTGTCTCCCACAACTGCGGTTTTTCAAGACTACCTCTGTCGGACGACAAGAGGGCGGTTCTGTAATTTGCCATTCAGTCTCTGCTGGATTCCGCAGTTTGATTCCGGTCCCTGTACAAAAACAAGTTCAGGGTTATTATTCCAGTCTGTTTGTGGCACCAAAGCCGGATAGATCGGTCAGGCCAATATTGAACTTAAAGGGTCTCAATCAGTACGTCACTTACTACAGATTCAAGTTGGAATCTCTGTGGTCTGTAATTGCAGGTTTAGAGCCACAAGAATTCAGGGATTGCGCTGGATCTCAAGGATGCGTGCTTACACATTCCGATTTGGCCACCTCATCAGAGGTTCTTGCGTTTTGCGATACGGCAGAACCATTACCAGTTTCAGGCTCTACCGTTTGGCCTCTCGTCAGCGCCTCGGGTATTCACCAAAGTGATGTCTGTGATGATAGCTCATCTCAGATCCCTGGGAGTGACAATAGTTCCGTACTTAGACGATCTGCTCATCAAAGCTCCGTCTCAACAGACGCTCCTCCAACATGCGCTGCTAACGTACAATGTACTAGTTCAGCACGGTTGGATTGTCAACTTCAAGAAATCACATCTACTTCCGTCTCAACGACTTCAATTCCTGGGCATGATTCTCGATACGGTAAATCAAAGAATTTACCTCCCAAAACAGAACGTACAGATTATTCGTCATCTGGTACAATTAGTGCTCAAGCCACGCACAGTCTCGGTACATTTGTGCATTCGCCTCTTAGGCACAATGGTGGCGGCTTTCGAAGCGCTTCAGTTCGGAAGATTTCACTTGCGTCCTTTTCAACTGGATGTGCTCGCACAGTGGTCGGGCTCGCATCTGCAGATTCACCGGAGGGTGAGGTTGTCTCCACGGGCCAGAGTATCTCTACTCTGGTGGCTCAACGTACACAATCTAACCGCAGGGAAACGGTTCGGCGCCTGGAATTGGATAATTCTAACGTCGGACGCCAGTTTCAGAGGTTGGGGAGCTGTGGTTCAAATTGGTCAGCTCCAGGGTCTCTGGGCGGATCACGAAAGATTGCTGTCTATAAATGTCCTGGAACTCCGGGCAATTTACAATGTGCTACGACAAGCAGTGCACATGCTTCGGTCTCACTGTCCAGGTGCAGTCAGACAACACGATGGCGGTCGCGTGCATTAACAAACAAGGAGGAACGAGAAGCCGCATGGCCATGCGAGAAGTAGCTTGAATCCTCATTTGGGCCGAGCATCACCAAGTGGTATTGTCGGCAGTGTTCATTCCGGGAGTGGACAACTGGGAGGCGAATTATCTTAGCCGTCGGGAATTTCATCCAGAAAAATGGCCATTAAATCCAGAAGTGTTTCGCATGTTGGTCCAAAGGTGGGGTTACCCTCAAGTGGACCTGATGGCATCTCGCCACAATCACCAAACGCCCCAGTATGGGTCCAGAATGAGAGATCCAAAGGCAGTGGCGGTGGATGCTCTCACAATCGCGTGACAGTACAGCCACGTGTATCTGTTTCCACCGTTTCCGCTGTTCCCTCTGTTGCTAAAACAGAGAGTCCGCCACAGTCATACTAGTGGCGCCTCATTGGCCTCGGTGAGCTTGGTTCTCGGATCTCCGCGGATTTCTCGCAGGCGATCTTTGGCCGCTCTCACTCCGTCCGGTCCTGTTACAACAGGGTCTGTTCCTTTACCCCGATTTAGCGCGGCTGTGTTTCATGGGGTGGCTGTTGAGACCGCCCTCTTAGGAACAAAAGGCATTCCACAATCGGTTATACCAACCATGTTACGTGCTAGGAAGCCAGTTATGGCAGCTCATTATTACAAAATTTGGCGTGCATATATAGGTTGGTGTGAAGCTTGGAAGTTTCCGACATCATCTTTCAAGTTATCCCGTCTTTTGTTATTTCTACAGACGGGGTTAGATGGAGGACTGCGTTTATCTACACTAAAAGTGCAGGTATCTGCTTTGTCAATTTACTTTCAAAGAATATTGGCTCTATTGCCGTCTCACACACCGTTTCTGCAAGGTGTTCTCAGAGTACAGCCTCCATTCATTCCACCTACAGCGCCATGGGACTTGAATCTGGTTTTAGATTTTGTACAGCTTCATACTTTGAACCCTTACATTAAGTGGATGTTAAGTTTCTCATTTGGAAAACGATTTTTTTCTCCTAGCCTTAGCTTCAGCAAGGCGTGTTTCAGATTTGGGTGCATTGGCATGCAAGCCACTGTTTGTAGTGTTTCATGATGACAGAGCGGAGCTTCGTACGAATCCCGCTTTCTGGCAAAAGGTAGTGTCATATGTTCACATCAATCAACCAATAGTAGTTCCTGTGTTAACAGGACAGTCTGGAACTTTGGATGTGGTACGCGCATTACGCGTTTATGTGTCCCGAACGTCTACAGTTTGTAAGACGGATACGTTGTTTGTTCTCTATGATGCTGCCAAAATGGGTTGGCCAGCTTCTAAGCAGACCTTATCCAGATGGATTATACTGACCATACGTCAGGCTTACCTTCATGCTAGGTTACAGCCGCCTACATCAGTAACAGCTCTTTCCACACGTTCTGTGGAAACTTCAGGGGCAGCTGGTCGTGGGGTTTCTACGACGCAGAATTGCCTTGCGGCTACATAGTCATCAGTGCACACGTTTGTGCGCTTTTACAAGTTAATGCGTTTGCGGCATCAGCATCTAGCTTTGGCCGCCTAGTGTTACAGGTGCCAAACAGCTCTCCCGCCCACGAGGGAAGCTTTGGTACGTCCCAAGAGTACTTCAGTGACCCCTAGTGGATGAAAAAGAAAATAGGATTTTGGTACTTACCAGGTAAATCCTTTTCTTTGAATCCATAGGGGGCACTGGACGCCCACCCAGAGCAGTTTTATCTAGTTTGTGGTAAGTTCAGGGGATCTTATGGTAACACGTTCTCACCGACTGGTTCAAGTTTTCAAGTTCTATCGGTTATAGTGTCAACTGTTTAGTTGTCAGTAACGTTATGTGTCAACTTTAATGTTGTCTGTTATGTTATAATGTTATATGTAATTCTCCATTGTCAACCTCTATAGCTCCTGCTCAGCTCAGTAAAAAACACTGAGGTACTCTGGGAATATGGAGGGGAGGAGAGTTACTAAATTTAAATATTCAGTGCTGTTTCCTACGGAAGCCGTCCATATCCCAAGAGTACTCCAGTGCCCCCTATGGATTCAAAGAAAAGGATTTACCTGGTAAGTACCAAAATCCTATTTTTACCAACGCTGAAACGTCTTCTGAAGCGTATGTAGAACAGTAGCTGTATATGACCATTATCTGGCCTGTATATCTACATTCCAGTAGCAGAAGTGTCTGACATCCATACTGTCCTTGGTGTTACTATGTTATCATGAATCAGCGTCACGCGGCGCAGTGATCCCTACACCGTGTATTGTGTTCCGCAGGGGCCCGGCCTCCTGGGATAAAGTGACTAGTACCGTTGTGCAGAGCGTTCCGCGAGCTGATCCGCATGGACGCCTTGTATCCTTACGCTGATCCCTGGTAATGTTACGCTGTACTGACTATAGATAGTGCGTGTGTATAATACCTGTGCGTGTGTATTATACATGTGTGTGTGTGTATTATACTTGTGCGTGTGTATTATACATGTGCGTGTGTGTATTATACCTGTGCGTGTGTATTATACATGTGTGTGTGTATTATACCTGTGTGTGTGTATTATACCTGTGTGTGTGTTATACCTGTGTGTGTGTATTATACGTGTGTGTGTGTGTGTGTGTGTGTGTGTGTGTGTGTGTGTGTGTGTGTATTATACCTGTGTGTGTATTATACCTGTGTGTGTGTTATACCTGTGCGTGTGTATTATACCTGTGCGTGTGTATTATACATGTGTGTGTGTATTATACCTGTGTGTGTGTATTATACCTGTGTGTGTGTTATACCTGTGCGTGTGTATTATACGTGTGTGTGTGTGTGTGTGTGTGTGTGTGTGTGTGTGTGTATTATACCTGTGTGTGTGTTATACCTGTGCGTGTGTATTATACCTGTGTGTGTGTTATACCTGTGCGTGTGTATTATACGTGTGTGTGTGTGTATTATACCTGTGTGTGTGTTATACCTGTGCGTGTGTATTATACCTGTGCGTGTGTATTATACGTGTGTGTGTGTGTGTGTGTGTATTATACCTGTGTGTGTGTGTTATACCTGTGCGTGTGTATTATACATGTGCGTGTGTGTATTATACATGTGCGTGTGTGTATTATACTTGTGCGTGTGTATTATACATGTGCGTGTGTGTGTGTATTATACCTGTGCGTGTGTATTATACATGTGCGTGTGTTATACCTGTGCGTGTGCATTATACGTGTGTGTGTGTGTGTGTGTGTGTGTGTATGTGTGTGTGTATTATACTTGTGCGTGTGTATTATACATGTGCGTGTGTGTATTATACATGTGCGTGTGTGTATTATACCTGTGTGCGTGTTATACCTGTGCGTGTGTATTATACGTGTGTGTGTGTGTGTATTATACTTGTGCGTGTGTATTATACATGTGCGTGTGTGTATTATACCTGTGTGTGTGTGTTATACCTGTGCGTGTGTATTATACATGTGTGTGTGTGTATTATACTTGTGCGTGTGTATTATACATGTGCGTGTGTGTATTATACCTGTGTGTGTGTTATACCTGTGCATGTGTATTATACGTGTGTGTGTGCGTGTGTATTATACATGTGCGTGTGTGTATTATACCTGTGTGTGTGTTATACCTGTGTGTGTGTATTATACATGTGTGTGTGTGTGTGTGTATTATACCTGTGCGTGTGTATTATACGTGTGTGTGTGTGTGTGTGTGTGTGTGTGTGTGTGTATTATACCTGTGCGTGTGTATTATACATGTGTGTGTATTATACCTGTGTGTGTGTTATACCTGTGCGTGTGTATTATACATGTGTGTGTATTATACCTGTGTGTGTGTTATACCTGTGCGTGCGTGTGTATTATACATGTGCGTGTGTGTGTATTATACCTGTGCGTGTGTGTGTATTATACCCGTGTGTGTGTATTATTCCTGTGCGTGTGTATTATACCTGTGCGTGTGTGTGTATTATACCTGTGCGTGTGTATTATACATGTGTGTGTGTGTATTATACTTGTGCGTGTGTATTATACATGTGCGTGTGTGTATTATACCTGTGCGTGTGTATTATACATGTGTGTGTGTATTATACCTGTGTGTGTGTATTATACCTGTGTGTGTGTTATACCTGTGTGTGTGTATTATACGTGTGTGTGTGTGTGTGTGTGTGTGTGTGTGTGTGTGTGTATTATACCTGTGTGTGTATTATACCTGTGTGTGTGTTATACCTGTGCGTGTGTATTATACCTGTGCGTGTGTATTATACATGTGTGTGTGTATTATACCTGTGTGTGTGTATTATACCTGTGTGTGTGTTATACCTGTGCGTGTGTATTATACGTGTGTGTGTGTGTGTGTGTGTGTGTGTGTGTATTATACCTGTGTGTGTGTTATACCTGTGCGTGTGTATTATACCTGTGTGTGTGTTATACCTGTGCGTGTGTATTATACGTGTGTGTGTGTGTATTATACCTGTGTGTGTGTTATACCTGTGCGTGTGTATTATACCTGTGCGTGTGTATTATACGTGTGTGTGTGTGTGTGTGTGTGTATTATACCTGTGTGTGTGTGTTATACCTGTGCGTGTGTATTATACATGTGCGTGTGTGTATTATACATGTGCGTGTGTGTATTATACTTGTGCGTGTGTATTATACATGTGCGTGTGTGTGTGTATTATACCTGTGCGTGTGTATTATACATGTGCGTGTGTTATACCTGTGCGTGTGCATTATACGTGTGTGTGTGTGTGTGTGTGTGTGTGTATGTGTGTGTGTATTATACTTGTGCGTGTGTATTATACATGTGCGTGTGTGTATTATACATGTGCGTGTGTGTATTATACCTGTGTGCGTGTTATACCTGTGCGTGTGTATTATACGTGTGTGTGTGTGTGTATTATACTTGTGCGTGTGTATTATACATGTGCGTGTGTGTATTATACCTGTGTGTGTGTGTTATACCTGTGCGTGTGTATTATACATGTGTGTGTGTGTATTATACTTGTGCGTGTGTATTATACATGTGCGTGTGTGTATTATACCTGTGTGTGTGTTATACCTGTGCATGTGTATTATACGTGTGTGTGTGCGTGTGTATTATACATGTGCGTGTGTGTGTATTATACCTGTGCGTGTGTGTGTATTATACCCGTGTGTGTGTATTATTCCTGTGCGTGTGTATTATACCTGTGCGTGTGTGTGTATTATACCTGTGCGTGTGTATTATACATGTGCGTGTGTGTGTATTATACCTGTGTGTGTGTATTATACCTGCCTGTCTGTCTGTGTGTCTGTCATAGGCCCCACTGCCTGCCTGTCTGTCTGTCATAGACACCACTGCCTGTCTGTCTGTCATAGGCCCCTCTGTCTGTCATATGCCCCACTGTCTGTCTGTCATAGGCCCGCCTGTCTGTCTGTCTGTCATAAGCCACACTGTCTGTCTGTCTGTCATAGGCCCCACTGCCTGTCTGTCTGTCATAGGCCCCACTGCCTGTCTGTCTGTCTGTCATAGACCCCACTGCCTGTCTGTCTGTCTGTCATAGGCCCCACTGCCTGTCTGTCTGCCATAGGCCCCACTGCCTGTCTGTCTGTCATAGGCCCCACTGTCTGTCTGTCATAGGCCCCACTGTCTGTCTGTCTGTCATAGGCCCCACTGTCTGTCTGTCATAGGCCCCACTGTCTGTCTGTCTGTCATAGGCCCCCTGCCTGCCTGTCTGTCATAGGCCCCACTGTCTGTCTGTCTGTCATAGGCCCCACTGTCTGCCTGTCTGTCATAGGCCCCACTGTCTGTCTGTCTGTCATAGGCCCCACTGCCTGTCTGTCTGTCTGTCATAGACCCCACTGCCTGTCTGTCTGTCTGTCTGTCATAGGCCCCACTGCCTGTCTGTCTGCCATAGGCCCCACTGCCTGTCTGTCTGTCATAGGCCCCACTGTCTGTCTGTCTGTCTGTCATAGGCCCCACTGTCTGTCTGTCATAGGCCCCACTGTCTGTCTGTCTGTCATAGGCCCCCTGCCTGCCTGTCTGTCATAGGCCCCACTGTCTGTCTGTCTGTCATAGGCCCCACTGTCTGCCTGTCTGTCATAGGCCCCACTGTCTGTCTGTCTGCCATAGGCCCCACTGCCTGTCTGTCATAGGCCCCACTGCCTGTCTGTCTGTCTGTCTGTCTGCCATAGGCCCCACTGCCTGTCTGTCTGTCATAGGCCCCACTGCCTGTCTGTCATAGGCCCCACTGCCTGTCTGTCTGTCTATCTGTCATAGGCCCCCTGCCTGCCTGTCTGTCATAGGCCCCACTGTCTGTCTGTCTGCCATAGGCCCCACTGCCTGCCTGCCTGTCTGTCATAGGCCCCACTGCCTGTCTGTCTATCTGTCATAGGCCCCACTGCCTGTCTGTCTGTCATAGGCCCCACTGCTTGTCTGTCATAGGCCCCACTGCCTGTCTGTCTGCCATAGGCCCCACTGCCTGTCTGTCTGTCATAGGCCCCACTGCCTGTCTGTCATAGGCCCCACTGCCTGTCTGTCTGTCTGTCTGCCATAGGCCCCACTGTCTATCTGTCATAGGCCCCCTGCCTGTCTGTCTGTCATAGGCCCCCTGCCTGTCTGTCTGTCATAGGCCCACTGCCTGTCGTGTCTGCCATAGGCCCCACTGCCTGTCTGTCTGTCATAGGCCCCACTGCCTGTCTGTCATAGGCCCCACTGCCTGTCTGTCATAGGCCCCACTGCCTGCCTGTCTGTCTGTCTGTCTGCCATAGGCGCCACTGCCTGCCTGCCTGTCTGTCTGTCATAGGCCCCACTGCCTGCCTGTCTGTCTGTCATAGGCCCCCTGCCTGTCTGTCTGTCATAGGCCTCACTGCCTGTCTGTCTGTCTGCCATAGGCCCCACTGCCTGACTGTCTGTCATGGACCCCCCTGCCTGTCTGTCTGTCATAGGCCCCCCTGCCTGTCTGTCTATCATAGGCCACCCTGCCTGTCTGTCATAGGCCCCACTGTCTGTCTGTCATAGGCCCGCCTGTCTGTCTGTCATAGACCCCACTGCCTGTCTGTCTGTCATAGGCCCCCCTGCCTGTCTGTCTGTCATAGGCCCCCCTGCCTGTCTGTCTGTCATAGGCCCCCCTGCCTGTCTGTCTGTCATAGGCCCCACTGCCTGCCTGTCTGTCTGCCATAGGCCCCACTGCCTGTCTGTCATAGGCCCCACTGCCTGTCTGTCTGTCTGTCTGCCATAGGCCCCACTGCCTGTCTGTCTGTCATAGGCCCCACTGCCTGTCTGTCATAGGCCCCACTGCCTGTCTGTCTGTCTATCTGTCATAGGCCCCCTGCCTGCCTGTCTGTCATAGGCCCCACTGTCTGTCTGTCTGCCATAGGCCCCACTGCCTGCCTGCCTGTCTGTCATAGGCCCCACTGCCTGTCTGTCTATCTGTCATAGGCCCCACTGCCTGTCTGTCTGTCATAGGCCCCACTGCTTGTCTGTCATAGGCCCCACTGCCTGTCTGTCTGCCATAGGCCCCACTGCCTGTCTGTCTGTCATAGGCCCCACTGCCTGTCTGTCATAGGCCCCACTGCCTGTCTGTCTGTCTGTCTGCCATAGGCCCCACTGTCTATCTGTCATAGGCCCCCTGCCTGTCTGTCTGTCATAGGCCCCCTGCCTGTCTGTCTGTCATAGGCCCACTGCCTGTCGTGTCTGCCATAGGCCCCACTGCCTGTCTGTCTGTCATAGGCCCCACTGCCTGTCTGTCATAGGCCCCACTGCCTGTCTGTCATAGGCCCCACTGCCTGCCTGTCTGTCTGTCTGTCTGCCATAGGCGCCACTGCCTGCCTGCCTGTCTGTCTGTCATAGGCCCCACTGCCTGCCTGTCTGTCTGTCATAGGCCCCCTGCCTGTCTGTCTGTCATAGGCCTCACTGCCTGTCTGTCTGTCTGCCATAGGCCCCACTGCCTGACTGTCTGTCATGGACCCCCCTGCCTGTCTGTCTGTCATAGGCCCCCCTGCCTGTCTGTCTATCATAGGCCACCCTGCCTGTCTGTCATAGGCCCCACTGTCTGTCTGTCATAGGCCCGCCTGTCTGTCTGTCATAGACCCCACTGCCTGTCTGTCTGTCATAGGCCCCCCTGCCTGTCTGTCTGTCATAGGCCCCCCTGCCTGTCTGTCTGTCATAGGCCCCCCTGCCTGTCTGTCTGTCATAGGCCCCACTGTCTGTCTGTCTGTCATAGGCCCCACTGCCTGTCTGTCTGCCATAGGCCCCACTGCCTGTCTGTCTGTCATAGGCCCCCTGCCTGACTGTCTGTCATAGGCCCCACTGCCTGTCTGTCTGTCATAGGCCCCACTGTCTGTCATAGGCCCCACTGGCTGTCTGTCTATCTGTCATAGGCCCCACTGCCTGCCTGTCTGTTTGCCATAGGCCCCACTGTTTGTCTGTGATAGGCCCCCTGCCTGTCTGTCTGTCTGTCATAGGCCCCCATGCCTGTCTATCTGTCATAGGCCCCACTGCCTGTCTGTCTATCATAGGCCCCACTGCCTGTCTGTCTGTCTGCCATAGGCACCACTGCCTGTCTGTCTGTCATAGGCCCCACTGCCTGTCTGTCTATCTGTCATAGGCCCCCATGCCTGTCTGTCATAGGCCCCCCTGTCTGTCTGTCTGTCTGTCTGTCATAGGCCCCCCTGCCTGTCTGTCTGTCATAGGCCCCCCTGCCTGTATGTCTGTCTGTCTGTCTGTTATAGGACCCACTGCCTGTCTGTCTGTCATAGCCCCCCCTGCCTGTCTATCTGTCATAGACCCCACTGCCTGTCTGTCTGCCATAGGCCCCACTGCCTGACTGTCTGTCTGTCATAGGCCTCACTGCCTGTCTGTCTGTCTGTCATAGGCCCCACTGCCTGTCTGTCTGTCTGTCTGTCAGTCATAGGCCCGCCTGTCTGTCTGTCTATCATAGGCCCCACTGTCTGCCTGTCTGTCATAGGCCCCACTGCCTGTCTGTCATAGGCCCCACTGCCTGTCTGTCTGTCATAGGCCCCTCTGCCTGTCTGTCTGTCATAGGCCCCACTGCCTGTCTGTCTGTCATAGGCCCCACTGTCTGTCTGTCATAGGCCCCACTGCCTGTCTGTCTGTCATAGGCCCCACTGCCTGTCTGTCTGTCTGTCTGTCATAGGCCTCACTGCCTGTCTGTCATAGGCCCCACTGCCTGTCTGTCTGTATGTCTGCCATAGGCGCCACTGCCTGTCCGTCTATCTGTCATAGGCCCCCTGCCTGCCTGTCTGTCATAGGCCCCACTGTCTGTCTGTCTGCCATAGGCCCCACTGCCTGCCTGCCTGTCTGTCATAGGCCCCACTGCCTGTCTGTCTATCTGTCATAGGCCCCACTGCCTGTCTGTCTGTCATAGGCCCCACTGCTTGTCTGTCATAGGCCCCACTGCCTGTCTGTCTGCCATAGGCCCCACTGCCTGTCTGTCTGTCATAGGCCCCACTGCCTGTCTGTCATAGGCCCCACTGCCTGTCTGTCTGTCTGTCTGCCATAGGCCCCACTGTCTATCTGTCATAGGCCCCCTGCCTGTCTGTCTGTCATAGGCCCCCTGCCTGTCTGTCTGTCATAGGCCCACTGCCTGTCGTGTCTGCCATAGGCCCCACTGCCTGTCTGTCTGTCATAGGCCCCACTGCCTGTCTGTCATAGGCCCCACTGCCTGTCTGTCATAGGCCCCACTGCCTGCCTGTCTGTCTGTCTGTCTGCCATAGGCGCCACTGCCTGCCTGCCTGTCTGTCTGTCATAGGCCCCACTGCCTGCCTGTCTGTCTGTCATAGGCCCCCTGCCTGTCTGTCTGTCATAGGCCTCACTGCCTGTCTGTCTGTCTGCCATAGGCCCCACTGCCTGACTGTCTGTCATGGACCCCCCTGCCTGTCTGTCTGTCATAGGCCCCCCTGCCTGTCTGTCTATCATAGGCCACCCTGCCTGTCTGTCATAGGCCCCACTGTCTGTCTGTCATAGGCCCGCCTGTCTGTCTGTCATAGACCCCACTGCCTGTCTGTCTGTCATAGGCCCCCCTGCCTGTCTGTCTGTCATAGGCCCCCCTGCCTGTCTGTCTGTCATAGGCCCCCCTGCCTGTCTGTCTGTCATAGGCCCCACTGCCTGCCTGTCTGTCTGCCATAGGCCCCACTGCCTGTCTGTCATAGGCCCCACTGCCTGTCTGTCTGTCTGTCTGCCATAGGCCCCACTGCCTGTCTGTCTGTCATAGGCCCCACTGCCTGTCTGTCATAGGCCCCACTGCCTGTCTGTCTGTCTATCTGTCATAGGCCCCCTGCCTGCCTGTCTGTCATAGGCCCCACTGTCTGTCTGTCTGCCATAGGCCCCACTGCCTGCCTGCCTGTCTGTCATAGGCCCCACTGCCTGTCTGTCTATCTGTCATAGGCCCCACTGCCTGTCTGTCTGTCATAGGCCCCACTGCTTGTCTGTCATAGGCCCCACTGCCTGTCTGTCTGCCATAGGCCCCACTGCCTGTCTGTCTGTCATAGGCCCCACTGCCTGTCTGTCATAGGCCCCACTGCCTGTCTGTCTGTCTGTCTGCCATAGGCCCCACTGTCTATCTGTCATAGGCCCCCTGCCTGTCTGTCTGTCATAGGCCCCCTGCCTGTCTGTCTGTCATAGGCCCACTGCCTGTCGTGTCTGCCATAGGCCCCACTGCCTGTCTGTCTGTCATAGGCCCCACTGCCTGTCTGTCATAGGCCCCACTGCCTGTCTGTCATAGGCCCCACTGCCTGCCTGTCTGTCTGTCTGTCTGCCATAGGCGCCACTGCCTGCCTGCCTGTCTGTCTGTCATAGGCCCCACTGCCTGCCTGTCTGTCTGTCATAGGCCCCCTGCCTGTCTGTCTGTCATAGGCCTCACTGCCTGTCTGTCTGTCTGCCATAGGCCCCACTGCCTGACTGTCTGTCATGGACCCCCCTGCCTGTCTGTCTGTCATAGGCCCCCCTGCCTGTCTGTCTATCATAGGCCACCCTGCCTGTCTGTCATAGGCCCCACTGTCTGTCTGTCATAGGCCCGCCTGTCTGTCTGTCATAGACCCCACTGCCTGTCTGTCTGTCATAGGCCCCCCTGCCTGTCTGTCTGTCATAGGCCCCCCTGCCTGTCTGTCTGTCATAGGCCCCCCTGCCTGTCTGTCTGTCATAGGCCCCACTGTCTGTCTGTCTGTCATAGGCCCCACTGCCTGTCTGTCTGCCATAGGCCCCACTGCCTGTCTGTCTGTCATAGGCCCCCTGCCTGACTGTCTGTCATAGGCCCCACTGCCTGTCTGTCTGTCATAGGCCCCACTGTCTGTCATAGGCCCCACTGGCTGTCTGTCTATCTGTCATAGGCCCCACTGCCTGCCTGTCTGTTTGCCATAGGCCCCACTGTTTGTCTGTGATAGGCCCCCTGCCTGTCTGTCTGTCTGTCATAGGCCCCCATGCCTGTCTATCTGTCATAGGCCCCACTGCCTGTCTGTCTATCATAGGCCCCACTGCCTGTCTGTCTGTCTGCCATAGGCACCACTGCCTGTCTGTCTGTCATAGGCCCCACTGCCTGTCTGTCTATCTGTCATAGGCCCCCATGCCTGTCTGTCATAGGCCCCCCTGTCTGTCTGTCTGTCTGTCTGTCTGTCTGTCATAGGCCCCCCTGCCTGTCTGTCTGTCATAGGCCCCCCTGCCTGTATGTCTGTCTGTCTGTCTGTTATAGGACCCACTGCCTGTCTGTCTGTCATAGCCCCCCCTGCCTGTCTATCTGTCATAGACCCCACTGCCTGTCTGTCTGCCATAGGCCCCACTGCCTGACTGTCTGTCTGTCATAGGCCTCACTGCCTGTCTGTCTGTCTGTCATAGGCCCCACTGCCTGTCTGTCTGTCTGTCTGTCAGTCATAGGCCCGCCTGTCTGTCTGTCTATCATAGGCCCCACTGTCTGCCTGTCTGTCATAGGCCCCACTGCCTGTCTGTCATAGGCCCCACTGCCTGTCTGTCTGTCATAGGCCCCTCTGCCTGTCTGTCTGTCATAGGCCCCACTGCCTGTCTGTCTGTCATAGGCCCCACTGTCTGTCTGTCATAGGCCCCACTGCCTGTCTGTCTGTCATAGGCCCCACTGCCTGTCTGTCTGTCTGTCTGTCATAGGCCTCACTGCCTGTCTGTCATAGGCCCCACTGCCTGTCTGTCTGTATGTCTGCCATAGGCGCCACTGCCTGTCCGTCTATCTGTCATAGGCCCCACTGCCTGTCTGTCTGTCATAGGCCCCCTGCCTGTCTGTCTGTCATAGGCCTCACTGCCTGTCTGTCTGTCATAGGCCCCACTGTTTGTCTGTCTGTCATAGGCCCCACTGTCTGTCTGTCTGCCATAGGCCCCACTGCCTGTGTGTCTGTCTGCCATAGGCCCCACTGCCTGTCTGTCTGTCTGTCATAGGCCCCACTGCCTGTCTGTCATAGGCCTCACTGTCTGTCTGTCATAGGCCCCACTGTCTGTCTGTCTGTCTGTCTGTCTGTCATAGGCCCCCATGCCTGTCTCTCTGTCATGGGCCCCACTGCCTGTCTGTCATAGGCCCCACTGCCTGTCTGTCTGTCATAAGCCCCCCTGCCTGTCTGTCATAAGCCCCCCTGTCTGTCTGTCTGTCATAGGCCCCCCCCACCTGCCTGTCTGTCATAGGCCCCCCCTGCCTGCCTGTCATAGCCCCCCCACCTGCCTGTCTGTCATAGGCCCCCCCTGCCTGCCTGTCGTAGCCCCCCCACCTGCCTGTCTGTCTGTCATAGACCCCCCTGCCTGCCTGTCTGCACGTTCCTTAACAGCCTGTCCCCCAGCATCACAGCCTGTCTGTACTGGCCGTAGCCCGGAACTCCCAGGACTACTCCTTCATGCTGTCCCGCGACTCTGTGCTTCTGAAACTGCGACAGTCGTACCGCTGTGTTCCCTGGAACCCTTCCCCCGTCCACTGCTGGACAGGTTAGTGCCGGAGACTGCAGGATTGCCTCTTATCATATGACTTGTATACACACCTATCGTTTATACCTGTAACGCTCCAGATCCTGTGGAACTACAAGCCCCATCATGTTTTACAATAACAGACATTCTGTATAAACGTGCAATGAATGATGTATTATTATTAATACAGACTTTGTAATATGTTCCCTAGATCCCCAGAATATCCTGGACCCCTCGTGTCACAGCCATTCCCTGACTGTCTGCGCCAATCACTCCAGCGCCGCCGATCTGATGCGCAGTGTGCTCTACAAAGCTCATGCCATGTATGACGCAGGGGCCTATCTGCACTGGTACCGGAGATATGGCTGCGAGGACGGCGACTTCCTCGGAGCATTCGATACTCTGCAGTCAGTGGTGAATGAGTACCGCGGCCTGGCGGAGCAGTGACCCCGGCTTATACCTCCATTATGCCACCTGCGCCCTGAACCCTGACGCTGTTACACGTATGTGCTTGTCACTCACTCCGCCACCGCACAGACTCTACTTATTTATTTTTTGTTTTTTTTATACTTAAAGGTTTGTAACTTATTGTTTCTAATAACAGTAATGAGGTAAAAGCGACGTTATTGCCGCAGCTCAGAATGAGTTTTCTGTTTGTTCCTTGGCGAGAACGGTATCACCAATTGCCGCGCCAGCGCCAGAAGGAGAGGACGAGAATATCCGTGTGCTGAGAATTGATGCTGAGTTACGTTACTGCTCAGTGTGACTGACTCTGCTGCTAATTATAATATAATAATGTTCTTATCCCATTGTCCAGGCCGGAAATATTTATTCTTTTTTATACCAAACTTCTACATTTTAAAAGGATGATTAAAATATTTTTATTTAATGAAGTGTGGCGTTGTTACCGCAGGAACCTACTGAGTTACGCACGTACTTCCTCCTTGTATGACTTATCTGCATGTAGCATGTGCTCATTCTAACTAAAGCAGCGCGTCCAATATGGCTGCCTCGCCCGGTGATCTGTGTGGCACAAACAACAAGTATTCTTGTCTTTACCATGAAGTGTCATCAGTTCCGGGAATTGCCTGTTCTGCCCAGTGTGATCCCATGTAGTGCGCCCAACATGGCTGCCTCACCTGTATCCTGCGCACGCCCAACATGGCTGCCTCACCTCTACTACTGCAACCGATGATCCAAAATGGCCGCCACACCCTTTGTAGTATCTCCATGATCTTGGTATTTCATGCATAGCTAAACCTTCTTGTGGTATTCGGTCTTTGGGTCGTCGTCACTTAGGTCGACCACTATTGGTCGACATGCAGTAGATTGACATGGTCAGTAGGTCGATGTGGCAAATGCCGACACATGAAAAGGTTGACATGAGTTTTTAAAAAAAATGTAAACATTTTTGAAACTTTTTCTTACTTTACTATCCACGTGGACTACGATTGGGAATAGTAACCTGTGCCGAGCGCAGCACCTTGCCCGAAACGTGGCGAGCAAAGACGGTGCACTAATTGGGGTTCCCGGTCACTTTTTGAAGAAAACGACACCGAACCCCCCCAAAAAAACTCATGCCGACCTTTTTCCGTGTCGACCTTTTCCGTGTCGACCTCATGACCGTGTCGACTAATGACTGTTGACCTAGGTAGGGTCTACCCAATGATCCACACCCACCTTTGCTGTGTCCATGGTTTCTATGCTGTAATATGTTATACAATACAGGTTGAGTATCCCATATCCAAATATTCTGAAATACGGAATATTCCGAATACGGAATTTTTTGAGTGAGACTGAGTTAGTGACACCTTTGTTTTCTGATGGCTCAATGTACACAAACTTTGTTTAATACAAAAAAATATTACAAATATTGGCTATAATGACCTTCAGGCTGTGTGTATAAGGAGAGACATTGTTTCCCCCAGCACCCTGAATGATAACAGTAACCAGATATAAATCCCACACAATATTAGAATTCAGAGATCTTGGTTACACACATTTGCACAAATATGTGTTACCAAGATCTCTGAATTCTAATATTATGTGGGATTTATATCTGGTTACTGTTATCATTCAGAGTGCTGGGGGAAACAATGTCGCTCTTTTTTTCTTGCTTAGAAATACCCCTCCCTTTCGAGCACCTGAATGATATCATTAAGCTGATTGAACCTCTACCATTATATATGTCTGTGTGTATAAGGAGTATATGAAACATAAATGCATTCTGTGCTTAGACTTGGGTCTCATCACTATGATATCTCATTATGGTATGCAATTATTCCAAAATACAGGAAAATCCCATATCCAAAATACTTCTGGTCCCAAGCGTTTTGGATATGGGATACGCAACCTGTACTGTCTGTTAAGTGCCTTGAGTTCTGCTGGAGAAGATCACTATATAAATAATATCATTATTACGCATTGATACTGTATAATTCACGGTGAGATCCACAGTGTGGAGGGGGAATTATCACCTTCCCCCAGCTGACGGCAGAGCAGGGCCCTCCGATCTCCACCATTACCCAAGTGTCCTGATCTCTGGAATCCCCACTAGACAGCTTGCAGGTGGGTGCAGGGAACTGGAAGGTAGAGGTTGGGTATGAAATCCCTGCTGTCAGTCAGAAGACAGACGGGAATCCCGACTGATCCAGGTATTTTCACCCTACCCCTAACCCTACCCTTAGTACCTAACCCCCTGTACTTGCCCCCAGGATCCGCTGAGATTCTGACTGTTGGGATCCCGCTGGGAAGGTAGCGGTGTCTCACTGGTGACCCTTACCCCACATATACCTCCCCCTCACATACACACCCCATTCATATACAGGACAGTTACAGGGAGTGGACGCCTAGCGGGAAGCGCAGGAGAATCACACTTGGGGAAGAATCAGGAGTCTGTTCTTGGTGCTCCCGTGCGGCCATTATACCAAAGGCATCTGCAGCCGGTGTCAGACGTAGTCTCCCTGCACAGTTATTGATCTAGGCTCTGCATGCATCTCTGGGGGGGGGGGGTTATGGGCTGAGGGGCAGTTTCTGTTTGATAAGCTTCATGCTCCGAAACAGCGCAGCGGTCACCTTCATGAATAAGAGATTGGAGGAACAGTATGGATGCTTCTGGTGTCTGCACTGGGTGATACCAGGAACGTCAGAAGCCAGTCTTGTTACATTATGCCAGCACGTAGAGGGTTAAATGCTGCATCTGTGCTGTATATGTATCGCTGGAGGAGAGACGGCGTGCTTGTACTGTGTTCCTATATAACCAGAATGAGGTCTCCTAACCCCGGCTTTCCAGGATATTATAGGAGCAGATCTACCGGATAATGTTTCTCTGACGTCCTAGTGGATGCTGGGAACTCCGAAAGGACCATGGGGAATAGCGGCTCCGCAGGAGACTGGGCACAACTAAAGAAAGCTTTTAGGTCACCTGGTGTGCACTGGCTCCTCCCACTATGACCCTCCTCCAAGCCCCAGTTAGATTTTGTGCCCGGCCGAGGTTAGATGCACACTAGGGGCTCTCCTGAGCTTCTAGAAAGAAAGTATATAATTAGGTTTTTTATTTTACAGTGAGACCTGCTGGCAACAGGCTCACTGCATCGAGGGACTAAGGGGAGAAGAAGCGAACCTACCTGCTTGCAGCTAGCTTGGGCTTCTTAGGCTACTGGACACCATTAGCTCCAGAGGGATCGACCGCAGGAACTGGCCTTGGTGTTCGGTCCCGGAGCCGCGCCGCCGTCCCCCTTACAGAGCCAGAAGCAAGAAGAGGTCCGGAAAATCGGCGGCAGAAGACATCAGTCTTCACCAAGGTAGCGCACAGCACTGCAGCTGTGCGCCATTGCTCCTCATGCACACTTCACACTCCGGTCACTGAGGGTGCAGGGCGCTGGGGGGGGGCGCCCTGAGCAGCAATAAAAACACCTTGGCTGGCATATATATCACAATATATAGCCCCAGAGGCTATATATGTGATAAATACCCCTGCCAGAATCCATAAAAAAGCGGGAGAAAAGTCCGCGAAAAAGGGGCGGAGCTATCTCTCTCAGCACACTGGCGCCATTTTCTCTTCACAGTGCAGCTGGAAGACAGCTCCCCTGGCTCTCCCCTGTAGTTTTCAGGCTCAAAGGGTTAAAAAGAGAGGGGGGGCACTAAATTTAGGCGCAATATTGTATATACAAGCAGCTATTGGGAAAAATTCACTCAATATAGTGTTAATCCGTAAATTATATAGCGCTCTGGTGTGTGCTGGCATACTCTCTCTCTGTCTCCCCAAAGGGCTGTGTGGGGTCCTGTCCTCAGTCAGAGCATTCCCTGTGTGTGTGCGGTGTGTCGGTACGGCTGTGTCGACACGTTTGATGAGGAGGCTTATGTGATGGCAGAGCAGATGCCGATAAATGTGATGTCGCCCCCTGTGGGGCCGACACCAGAGTGGATGGATAGGTGGAAGGTATAAACCGACAGTGTCAACTCCTTACATAAAAGGCTGGATGACGTAACAGCTATGGGACAGCCGGCTTCTCAGCCCGCGCCTGCCCAGGCGTCTCAAAGGCCATCAGGGGCTCAAAAACGCCCGCTCCCTCAGATGGCAGACACAGATGTCGACACGGAGTCTGACTCCAGTGTCGAAGAGGTTGAGACATATACACAATCCACTAGGAACATCCGTTACATGATCCCGGCAATAAAAAATGTGTTACACATTTCTGACATTAACCCAAGTACCACTAAAAAAGGGTTTTATGTTTGGGGAGAAAAAGCAGGCAGTGTTTTGTTCCCCCATCAAATGAGTGAATGAAGTGTGAAAAAGCGTGGGTTCCCCCGATAAGAAACTGGTAATTTCTAAAAAGTTACTGATGGCGTACCCTTTCCCGCCAGAGGATAAGTTACGCTGGGTGATATCCCCTAGGGTGGATAAGGCGCTCACACGTTTGTCAAAAAAGGTGGCACTGCCGTCTTAGGATACGGCCACTTTGAAGGTACCTGCTGATAAAAAGCAGGAGGCTATCCTGAAGTCTGTATTTACACACTGTCACAACTGAGGGCCTGAGCTGACGGGAGGCAGCCTCAGTTGTAGGGGCTGAGATGTACCGGAACCTGGGAGGTTGTATCAGACCCCTGGACATGTAAGTAACATGAATAATAACTGCCCGAAGGCGTGACCACGACAACTTGGATAAAAGTCAATGATGTTTATTATGACAACTCCGCAACACAGCAGCAGTAAAAGAAAACGTAAAAGTCAGCAAATAATAAATACAGTTCCTGGGTACTACAGGATGGCAGGAGCCACAGGGCACTGGTAGTGTGAGATAGTTCTTATGATCTTCTAGATGGAAAGTCCTTACCAGGCCCGACTGTAGCAATGGAGATAACCCAGGATTGTGCCAGCTGGTGTTCCAGGAAAAGCTGGGTTGCTGAAGGTAAAACAGCTGCTGTGGATACTGGCTGGAACCAGACTGTTGTTAGCACGGAGTGGATACTGGCTGGAACCAGTTAAATAATAAATGAACTTGGGAGCGATGAAATATGAACTGAAATGTAGAACTTGAGAGCGGAGAAATAATAATACCGGTGGAGAGTGGTAAAGTGTAGAAAGGACACCGGCGCTTTAAGGGAAGCTGTACTCTGCTGGAAGCTGAGCTGGAAGCAGGTAATGTTGTAGCTGGAAACAGATGAATCCACAATGGATTGGAGAGTCAGGCTACACCGCAGGTGGAATGCTGGTGCGGGTCTCTATGGTGGAAGTCTTGAGACAGGAGCTGGAACCTGGAAGACAATCACAGGAGAGAGACAAACAGGAACTAGGTTTGACAACCAAAGCACTGACGCCTTCCTTGCTCAGGCACAGTGTATTTATACCTGCAGCAAGGAAGGGATTGGCTAGGCAATTATGCAGATTAACAATACTGACAACAGATTGGAGGAAATGATCAGCTGACAGAATCCAAGATGGCTGCGCCCATGCAGACACTTGGAGGGAAGTTTGGTTTGTAATCCATGTGGTAATGAAAACAGTAATGGCGGCGCCGGCCACTGGAGACAGGAGACGCCAGGCTGACAAGTGCACATCCAACCACGCGGACACAGCGGAGGCCGCGGCTGACGTAATCGCCACTCTGACACTCATGCAGAAGCTCAGGGACGGCGGCGGAGGCCGCGGGAGACGCCATGCCAGATGTAATAAGGCGTTACTGTGACAGCGTCTCAGAGAGACAGGAGAGGATGCAGGAATGTGAACATTAGGATAACAGATGGGATCCGGTCCTGGAGCGCTGAGCCAGCCTTAGGAGGCATCTGATGGGTAAGAAATGGCGTCCAGATACCCGGATCGTGACACACACTCAGGTACTAGACTGAGACCTGCAGATAGTGCTGCTGCAGCGTGGTCTGTAACCCTGTCAAACAGGGATACTATTTTGCGAACATAAGACGTCGTCTTATATATGAGGGATGCACAGAGGGATATTTTGCCGGCTGGCATCCAGAATTAATGCAATGTCCATTCGGTCAGGAGGTTATTAGAGACCCGACACTGGACAGGTGATGCTGACTTTAAAAGGCACATAGAGCCTTATAAGGGTGAGGAATTGTTTGGGGATGGTCTCTGGGACCTCGTATCCACAGCAACAGCTGGGAAGAAAACATTTTTACCTCAGGTTTCCTCACAGCCTCAGAAAGCACTGTATTATCAGGTACAGTCCTTTCGGCTTCAGAAATGCAAGCGTGTAAAACGAGGGAAGAGGGAAAAAGCTGCACCAGTCAGCCAGTTCCCAGAATCAAAATTCTTCCCCCGCTTCCTCTGAGTCCACCGCATGACGGGGGGGCTCCACAGGCGTAGCCAGGTACGGTGGGGGGCCGCCTCAAAAATTTTCAGCGATCAGTGGGCTCGCTCACAGGTGGATCCCTAGATCTTTCAAGTAGTATCTCAGGGGTACAAGCTGGAATTCGAGGCGTCTCCCCCCTGCCGTTTCCTCATATCTGCCTTGCCGACAACTCCCTCAGGCAGGGAGACTGTGCTAGAGGCAATTCACAAGCTGTATTCCCAGCAGGTGATAGTCAAGGTGCCCCTACTTCAACAAGGACGGGGGTTACTATTCCACACTGTTTGTGGTACCGAAACCGGACGGTTCGGTGAGACCCATTTTATATTTAAAATCCTTGAACACATACATAAAAAAATTCAAGTTCAAGATGAAATCGCTCAGGGCGATTATTGCAAGCCTGGAGGAGGGGGATTACATGGTATCCCTGGACATCAAGGAGGCTTACCTACATGTCCCCATTTACCATCCTCACCAGGAGTACCTCAGATTTGTGGTACAGGATTGCCATTACCAATTCCAAACACTGCCGTTTGGACTGTCCACGGCACCGAGGGTCTTTACCAAGGTAATGGCAGAAATGATTATACTCCTTCGAGAAAGGAAGTTTTAATTATCCCGTACTTGGACGATCTCCTTATAAAGGCGAGGTCCAAGGAGCAGTTGTTGGTCGGAGTAGCACTATCTCGGGAAGTGCTACAACAGCACGGATGGATTCTATACATTCCAAAGTCACAGCTGGTTCCTACCACACGCCTACTGTTCCTGGGGATGGTTCTGGACACAGAACAGAAAAAAGTGTTTCTCCCGCAGGAGAAAGCCAAGGAGCTGTCATCTCTAGTCAGAGACCTCCTGAAACCAAAACAGGTATCGGTGCATCACTGCACACGAGTCCTGGGAAAAATGGTAGCTTCTTACGAAGCAAAATTCCATTCGGCAGGTTCCATGCAAGAACCTTTCAGTGGGACCTCTTGGACAAGTGGTCGGGATCGCATCTTCAGATGCATCGGCTGATAACCCTGTCTCCAAGGACCAGGGTATCTCTACTGTGGTGGCTGCAGAGTGCTCATCTTCAAGAGGGCCGCAGATTCGGCATACAGGACTGGGTCCTGGTAACCACGGATGCCAGCCTTCGAGGCTGGGGGGCAGTCACACAGGGAAGAAATTTCCAAGGACTTTGTCCAAGTCAGGAGTCGTCCCTACACATATTGCGCCAGGTCAAGCGACCCTCAGGCGATAGCTGTGGACGCTCTAGTGACACCGTGGGTGTACCAGTCAGTTTATGTGTTCCCTCCTCTGCCTCTCATACCAAGGGTACTGAGAATAATAAGAAAACGAGGAGTAAGAACAATACTCGTGGTTCCGGATTGGCCAAGACGAGCGTGGTACCCGGAACTTCAAGAGATGATCTCAGAGGACCCATGGCCTCTGCCGCTCAGACAGGACCTGCTGCAGCAGGGGCCCTGTCTGTTCCAAGACTTACCGCGGCTGCGTTTGACGGCATGGCGGTTGAACGCCGGATCCTGAAGGAAAAGGGCATTCCGGAGGAAGTCATTCCTACGCTGATTAAAGCCAGGAAAGATGTAACTGCAAAGCATTATCACCGCATATGGCGGATGTATGTTGCTTGGTGTGAGGCCAAAAAGGCCCCAACAGAGGAATTTCAACTGGGTCGATTTCTGCATTTCCTACAAGCAGGAGTGACTATGGGCCTGAAATTAGGCTCCATTAAGGTACAGATCTCGGCTCTGTCGATTTTCTTCCAGAAAGAACTAGCTTCACTACCTGAAGTTCAGACGTTTGTTAAGGGAGTGCTGCATATTCAGCCCCCTTTTGTGCCTCCAGTGGCACCTTGGGATCTCAACGTGGTGTTGAGTTTCTTAAAATCACATTGGTTTGAGCCACTTAAAACCGTGGATCTAAAATATCTCACGTGGAAAGTGGTCATGTTATTGGCCTTGGCTTCAGCCAGGCGTGTGTCAGAATTGGCGGCTTTGTCATGTAAAAGCCCTTATCTGATTTTCCATATGGATAGGGCAGAATTGAGGACTCGTCCCCAGTTTCTCCCTAAGGTGGTATCAGCTTTTCACTTGAACCAACCTATTGTGGTGCCTGCGGCTACTAGGGACTTGGAGGATTCCAAGTTGCTGGACGTAGTCAGGGCCTTGAAAATTTATGTTTCCAGGACGGCTGGAGTCAGGAAAACTGACTCGCTATTTATCCTGTATGCACCCAACAAGCTGGGTGCTCCTGCTTCTAAGCAGACTATTGCTCGCTGGATTTGTAGCACAATTCAGCTGGCGCATTCTGCGGCTGGACTGCCGCATCCTAAATCAGTAAAAGCCCATTCCACAAGGAAGGTGGGCTCATCTTGGGCGGCTGCCCGAGGGGTCTCGGCTTTACAACTTTGCCGAGCTGCTACTTGGTCAGGGGCAAACACGTTTGCAAAATTCTACAAATTTGATACCCTGGCTGAGGAGGACCTTGAGTTCTCTCATTCGGTGCTGCAGAGTCATCCGCACTCTCCCGCCCGTTTGGGAGCTTTGGTATAATCCCCATGGTCCTTTCGGAGTTCCCAGCATCCACTAGGACGTCAGAGAAAATAAGATTTTACTCACCGGTAAATCTATTTCTCGTAGTCCGTAGTGGATGCTGGGCGCCCGTCCCAAGTGCGGATTGTCTGCAATACTTGTACATAGTTATTGTTAACTAAAGGGTTATTGTTGAGCCATCTGTTGAGAGGCTCAGTTGTTTTCATACTGTTAAACTGGGTATGGTATCACGAGTTATACGGTGTGATTGGTGTGGCTGGTAAGAGTCTTACCCGGGATTCAAAATCCTTCCTTATTATGTCAGCTCGTCCGGGCACAGTGTCCTAACTGAGGCTTGGAGGAGGGTCATAGTGGGAGGAGCCAGTGCACACCAGGTGACCTAAAAGCTTTCTTTAGTTGTGCCCAGTCTCCTGCGGAGCCGCTATTCCCCATGGTCCTTTCGGAGTTCCTAGCATCCACTACGGACTACGAGAAATAGATTTACCGGTGAGTAAAATCTTATTTTCTGTGAGATGGACCATTATACAGATGTGTCCTCATAGACTGTTGCTGCAGATGTGCCTAACGGCCCCTCTCGGTGCACCCGGTTCTGGGCAACTCAGCCGCACCGAGCGTTATACTTGCTCAAAATTGTATCATATTCACATAAATAACTGGGAGCAACAAAACTACCCCTACTAGACTACATCTACCTGATGTGCGACATCTGTACATGTGTGTGCGATTTCTCTTACGTCCTAGAGGATGCTGGGGTCCACATTACTACCATGGGGTATAGACGGGTCCACCAGGAGCCATTGGCACTTTAAGAGTTTGAGAGTGTGGGCTGGCTCCTCCCTCTATGCCCCTCCTACCAGGCTCAGTTTAGAAAATGTGCCCGGAGGAGCCGGTCACAGCTAGGGGAGCTCTACAGAGTTCCTCTAGTAAAAGTTTTTTTTAGAGTTTATTATTTTACAGGGAGGCTGCTGGCAACAGCCTGCCTGCAGCGAGGGACTGACGGGGGAGTAGTGCCCGCCCTGCGGGGTCTGAGCCACTATCTCCGCTGACAGGACACTGAGCTCCTGAGGGTGCTGATCGTTAGCCGCCCCCAGATGACCGCTCACTCCCGCAGCACGCCGCCACCACCCCCTTACAGAGCCAGAAGAAATTCGGTGGCGGGTGAGTCACCATCCCCCTGGCAAGCGGGGAGCCGGTGTGAAATGGCGGCAACAGGGTAGGGAGCGCAGTACTAACTGCGCTCCGGGGCTCAGCGGTACATAGTGCGGCGCTATCAGGGGCGTCCTGAGCCAGCGCCTACACCCTACACTGGTCAGAAAGCCTGTCAGGGTCCCCGGATCGCTGCCAGCAGAAATCCGCAAGCCAGTATATTATAATGAAGAGAGGTAAGCAGCGCCATGTTCAGGGGGCGGAGCTTCTCAGAGCGGACCCAGCAGCGTTTAGCGCCATTTTCCTGCCTGCAGTTCCTGTACTACAGACGCTGACAGGGAGAGCTGTCCCTCCAAGCAACTCCAGCTATCCTGTGCGGTACCAGGGGGTTGTAGAAGGGGGGGGGGGGGGGGGGGGGGCTGTGTAAAGTCTGTGTAGTCTATTAAGGTACACTGACAGCGCTGGTAGTCTTATTAATTCTACCTCAGAAATCGCTGTGTGTGTGTTGGCTCCAATATCTGTGTCTCTCTGTGGCATCCTTGGGGGGAAACTGTGTCTGACATTTCCCTGTGTGTAGGTGTTTAATATCTCGCATAGCCATGTCTAGGGACTTTGGGGTATATTTACTAAGATTCTTAACTGTCGGGATTTGGAGGGAGATTAATCACGAATGACATTGGTAGTGTGAAATTGCAACTTTTTGTTTTTTTTACATTTCATTTAGTATGCAGTCGTATTCTGCATTTTCGTATTTTCCGAGGTCGATGTGATTCGTATTGTCGGGCAGTGTTTTACGGGAGTGATTAGTAAAACACTGCCTGACACAAAATACAATGAATCCCGCCCGGATCTGTGAGATCCCTGCAGAACTTCATTGTGTATATTATGAGAAGTGCGTAAAGTGTTAAAATTGTAAAAAAAAAATTGTGTGGGGTCCCCCCACCTAAGCATAACCAGCCTCGGGCTCTTTGAGCCGGTCCTGGTTGTAAAAATACAGGGGGGAAAAAATGACTGTGGTTCCCCCATATTTAAACAACCAGCACCGGGCTCTGCGCCTGGCCCTGGTGCAAAAAATACGGGGGACAAAAAACTTAGGGGTCCCCCGTATTTTTAACACCAGCACCGGGCTCCACTAGTCAGAGATATAATGCCACAGCCGGGGACCCCTCGTGACTCCTGTCAAAGAAGGTCCCTTCAGCCAATCAGGGAGCACCACGTCATGGGAACTTTGCGGTCTGCGGTAGACCGCGAGGTTAAGTCGGGTCACTCTTGTGGGTGGCCCCACTTAACCTCGCAGTCTACCGCAGACCGTAAAGTTCCCACCATTGGATATAATGTAGCGCCGCTACGCTACATTGTATCCACAGTGCTCCGCCTGACTGACAGTTCAGGCGCGCCCATGACGTGGCACTCCCTGATTGGCTGAAGGGACCCTCTTTGACAGGAGTCACGGGGGTCCCGACTCCCATTTCAGTTCGTTCGTCGGCTTCACCCCTGGTCCTTGGGTGGCTGGAGGGGGGGGGGGACCCCACTCCTCCAGGGTACCCCGGCCAGGGGTGACTAGTTAGTGATTTAATGCCAGGGCTGCAGGGACCTATATAAAAGTGTCCCCCGGCTGTGGCATTATCTCTCTGACTAGTGGAGCCCGGTGCTGGTGTAAAAATACGGGGGACCCCTACGTTTTTTGCCCCCCGTATTTTTTGCACCAGGACCAGGCGCAGAGCCCGGTGCTGGTTATTTAAATATGGGGGAACCACAGTCATTTTTTCCCCCTGTATTTTTACAACCAGGACCGGCTCAAAGAGCCCGAGACTGGTTATGCTTAGGAGGGGGACCCCACGCTATTTTTTTTTTTACATTTTAACCCATTCCCACCCCTTCCCACTGATAAGCATGCACGGATCTCACTGATCCGTGCATGCCTATCAGAATACGGGGGGGGGAAAGCAGGTCTATTTGAAAACTGCTTTTTTTTACGATTTGTACTTTTTCACGGCAGTGTTCGGCTTTTGACGGCAGTGATTGAGAATACGAATTTTTAGTAAATTACCGAGTTGTATAAAATAACAGACGTATTTGACCGATGGTGTATTCATTCGTATTTTTTTCTCTGCCTTCAAAAAAAATACGAATGCCCTCATCACTGCCGAGATTTGAGTTTAGTAAATTCCCGAGATGACACTTTGAAAAAAAAACACAAAATCGGGAGCTTAGTAAATATAGCCCTCTGTGTCATATGCTGCAGAAGATGTTTCCTCTCAGGAGGGATCCATTCCATGTACACAGGATTGTAATGCTTTATCTCAGATCCCTATTGTTGAGCCTGAGTGGTTAACCTCTATCAAAGGAATGGGGTGTAGTACGGTCTGCCGGCGGTCGGGCTCCCGGCGACCAGCATACCGACAGTGTGGCGAGCGCAAATGAGCCCCTTGCAGGCACGGTGGCGCGCGCGCTATTTTATTCTCCCTCCAGGGGGGTCGTGTACCCCCACGAGGGAGAATGTGTTGGTATGCCGGCTGTCGGGATTCCGGCGCCGGTATACTGTGCGCTGGGATCCCGACAGCCGGCATACTGAAGACCACCCAAAGGAATGATCTCTCAGATCTCTACTAGGGTAGCTAATACTGAGACTGAAACTCAGGTGTTGAAGACTATGGCAATTTGGTCAGGTTCTGTTCCTATTCCTGCAAAATCCCCTGGCATATTCCCACAGAAACGTGCACTTGCCCAAATTATGCAAGATGACACGGATACCGACTCTGACACGGCAGACGGTGATGGAGATGTGCTGAGGGTGGCGGCATCCCTTGCTAAGTGGGTGCAGCTCATGATTGAGGCCATTAGAGATATGTTAAATATTACTGACACAACACCAGAGCAGGTTGAGGAGGCTTCACAGATCATAAGAAAGCCTCGCTAACCTTCCCTGCGTCTAATCAATTGAACGCTATATTTGATAAATCCTGGGAAAACCCGGAGAAAAAATTCCAGAACCCAAAAAGGGTTCTGGTTGCTTTTCCCTTCCATGAGGAAGATAGGAAAAAATGTGAAAACCCTCCCATAGTTGACGCTTCTGTCTCCAGACTGTCTAAAAAGGTGGTTTTACCTGTCCCTGGATCTACCACGTTAAAAGAACCGGCTGATCGTAAGATTGACACTACGCTCAAATTCATTTACACTGCTTCAGGAGTGGCGTTAAGGCCTACTATTGCCTGTGCATGGATTTCTAAAGCCATAGTAAAGTGGTCAGGCACGTTACTAGAGGATTTGGATACAATGGATAAAAGTGACATTGAATTGTTTTTACGTAACATACAGGATTCTGCGGGATTCATGGTGGAATCCATGAAGGACCTGGGTATGCTGACTGCGCGGATATCTTCCATGTCGGTATCTGCTCGCAGGGGACTCTGGCTATGCCAATGGTCTGCAGACGCGGAATCCAGGAGAAGTGTGGAGAACCTACCCTACACAGGTCAGGCTCTATTTGGGGAAGCGTTGGAGGCGTGGATTTCCACGGCAACCGCGGGTAAGTCACCTTTCCTCCCCTCTGCTACACCTTCTACGAAGAAACCATTTTCTTCAGCTGTGTCGCAGACCTTTTGGACCGCTAAGGCAAAAAAGTCCAAACCTCCTACCACTTTCTTTAGAGGTGGTCGTGCAAAATCCCAAAAGCCTGCGCCTGCAGGCTCCCAGGACCAGAGACCTGCTTTTGGTTCCTCTAAATCCTCAGCATGACGGTGGACCGCAAAGCCTGGAGGACGGGCTGGTGGGTGCGAGACTCACGTCTGGGTGTCGTCCGGCCTGGATCCCTGGGTTCAGGATATTGTGTCCCAGAGGTACAGACTGGAGTTTCAAGAACTCCCGCCTCACCGTTTCTTCAAATCAGGCTTGCCAGCTTTGCTGACAGACAGGGCTATCCTACAGGACGCCATCCTAAAATTGGAAGTCACAGGTCATTGTCCCAGTTCCACCTCATATGCAAAACAAGGGTTATTATTCAAATCTTTTCGTGGTACCGAAACCAGATGGTTCGGTCAGACCAATTTTGAACTTGAAATCATTGAACCCGTACCTGAAGGTGTTCAAATTCAAAATGGAGTCTCTCAGAGCAGTGATTTCCAGTCTGGAGGAGGGAGAGTTCCTGGTGTCCCTGGATATCAAGGATGCGTACCTCCACATTCCAATTTGGCTGCCGCACCAGGCTTATCTCAAATTTGCACTGTTAGACAGTTACTATCAATTTCAGGCGCTACCATTCGGCCTATCCACAGCACCGAGAGTGTTCACCAAGGTGATGGCAGAGATGATGGTTCTCCTCCGCAGGCAGGGGGTGAACATAATCCCATATCTGGACGATCTGCTCATAAAGGCATCGTCCAGGGAGACGTTGTTGCAGTCCATTGCTCTCACGACTCATTTGCTCAGGGAACACGGTTGGATCCTGAACCTTCCAAAGTCACATTTGGAGCCGACAAGGAGGTTGTCTTTTCTGGGAATGATCCTCGACACGAAAGTGAGGAGGGTGTTTCTGCCAGAGGAGAAAGCGTTGGTGATTCAAACAATGGTCCGGGATGTCCTGAAACCAGCCTGGGTTTCGGTTCATCAGTGCATTCGCCTTCTGGGGAAGATGGTGGCCTCTTACGAGGCTCTACAGTACAGAAGGTTTCATGCTCGGCCCTTCCAATGGGATCTCCTGAACAAGTGGTCGGGATCTCATCTACACATGCACCAGAGAATAGGTCTGTCGCCGAAAGCCAGGATTTCACTCCTCTGTTGGCTACAACTACCTCACCTTCTGGAAGGCCGCAGGTTTGGGATTCAGGACTGGATCCTTCTAACCACGGATGCAAGTCTCCAGGGCTGGTGCGCAGTCACTTAGGGGGAAACCTTCCAAGGCTGGTGGTCAAGCCTGGAATCCAGCCTTCCAATAAACATTCTGGAACTAATAGCCGTCTACAACGGTCTTCTCCAAGCGGCCCATCTTTTGCGACATCGAGCCATTCAAGTGCAGTCGGACAATGTAACGACCTCCATCCAGGAGAGTGGGGACTCCATCCGGAGGTGTTCACGGAGGTAACAGATCTTTGGGGCGAACCTTAAATAGACATGATGGCCTCTCGTCTTAACAAGAAGCTTTGGCGGCATTGTTCCAGTTCGAAGGACCCGCAAGCCGTGGCGGTGGGCGCCCTAGTGACTCCGTGGGTGTTCCATTCGGTGTACGTGTTTCCTCCACTTCCACTCATTCCAAGAGTTCTAAAACTCATAAGGAGAACAAGAGTTCAGGCAATCCTCATTGCTCCGGACTGGCCAAGAAGGGCTTGGTAGGCAGATCTTCTGGATCTACTGCTAGAAGAGCCGAGGCCTCTTCCTCTTCGGGAGGACCTGCTGCAGCAGGGGCTGTTTGCTTATCAAGACTTACCGCGGCTACGTTTGGTGGCATGGAAGCTGAATGCCAGATATTAGCTCGGAAGGGCATTCCTAACAAGGTTATTCCTACCCTGATACAGGCTAGGAAAGGAGTAACGTCTAAACATTTTCATTGGAAAAAATATGTATCTTGGTGTGAGTTCAAGAAGTTTCCTACGGTGGAGTTTCAACTGGGACAGTTTCTTCTCTTCCTGCAAGCAGCTGTGGATATGGGCCTGAGGTTGTGATCCGTAAAGGTCCAGATTTCTGCCCTATCCATTTTCTTCCAGAAACAGTTGGCTGCCCTCCCTGAGATTCAGACTTTTATGAAAGGGGTTCTACACATCCAGCCTCCCTTTGTGCTGCCTACGGCGCCCTGGGATCTTAATGTGGTGTTACAGTTCCTCCAATCGGATTGGTTCGAGCCTCTACCGGAGGTTGAGGTCAAATTGCTCACGTGGAAGGCTGTCATTTTGTGGCCTTAGCTTCTGCTAGACGTGTGTCGGAATTAGGGGCGTTGTCTTGTAAGAGCCCCTACTTGATCTTCCATGAAGATAGAGCTGAGCTCCGGACACGTAAGCAGTTCCTTTCGTAGGTTGTGTTGGCATTTCATATCAACCAACCTATTGTGGTGCCAGTTGCTACTGACTCCTCAATTTCATCAAAGTCCTTGAAAGTTGTAAGGGCTCTGAAAATCTATGTGAAGAGGACGGATCGCCACAGAAAATCTGATTGTCCTGTATGATCCCAAGAAACGTGGGTGTCCTGCTTCTAAGCAGACGATCTCTTGCTGGATCAGGTTCACTATCCAGCATGCGTATTCTACGGCAGGATTGCCGTGTCCTACGTCTGTTAAGGCCCACTCTACTCGTAAGGTGGGTTCTCCCTGGGCGGCTGCCCGGGGTGTCTCAGCTTTATAACTTTGCAGAGCGGCTACTTGGTCGGGGTCGAACACGTTTGCTAAGTTCTACAAGTTCGATACTTTGGCCTCTGAGGACCTGAAGTTTGGTCAATCAGTTCTGCAGGAGCCTCCGCGCTCTCCCTCCCGTTCTGGGAGCTTTGGTACATCCCCAAGGTACTAATATAGACCCCAGCATCCTCTACGACGTAAGAGAAAATAGGATTTTAATTACCTACCAGTAAAACCTTTTCTTGTAGTCCGTTGCTGATGTATCAAGCGTGTTATCTTGGTTTGCCTTGTATGTGTGAGCTGGTATGAATCTCGCCACTATCTGTGTAAAATCCTTCTCTCGAAGTTGTCAGTCTCCTCGGGCACAGTTTCTAGACTGAGTCTGGTAAGAGAGGCATAGAGGGAGGAGCCAGCCCACACTCTCAAACTCTTAAAGTGCCAGTGGCTCCTAGTGGACCCGTCTATACCGCCATGGTACTAATGTGGACCCCAGCATCCTCTACGGACTACGAGAAAAGGATTTACCGGTAGGTAATTAAAAGCCTATTTTTTTCGCTGTGTCTACGATATGAATAAGATGCAAAATTTAAAGGAAAAGATGGTACGCTTCTCCTCTTGGTGTGGCTCAGTCGCGGCGCGGGTCTTGCATCATATGGCGTATTGATGATAAGTGTATGTGATCACATCTGCAAGTGGTCCAGTAGTAGCGTAGCTTACATGGCTGGCTCCACCCCCTGTGATGTCACACAGTGAATCCCCGACCCTCATCTCTGAGATACAGGTAAGGTCTTTATGGAAGAGCAGTGCAAATGCTACTTTATGAAACCACGCTTCTATTTACATAGAAACTGCTGACACTTTTCATGCTCCTCTAATGTTATGTGAAAAATTAATTTTTCATTTAAAAAATATATATATATAACATTTTATTATATACATATACTACTAGCTGAATACCCGTGCTTCACTATGGAATTTAAAGAATAATGCCAATCTGTGTTAGGCCGCACCTGTGGGCTTCCCCGGGTTGATGCTGTAACTGCTGGTGCTGAGGAGAATAATCCGCCTCCTTCTCTGCCCCGTCCTGCCTCTGATGCTGCCCTGCTCAGTGCTGTAACTGCTGGTGCTGAGGAGAATAATCCACCTCCTTCTCTGCCCCATCCCGCCTCTGATGCTGCCCTGCTCAGTGCTGTAACTGCTGGTGCTGAGGAGAATAATCCGCCTCCTCCTCTGCCCCGTCCCGCCTCTGATGCTGCCCTGCTCAGTACTGTAACTGCTGGTGCTGAGGAGAATAATCCGCCTCCTTCTCTGCCCTATCCCGCCTCTGATGCTGCCCTGCTCAGTGCTGTAACTGCTTGTGCTGAGGAGAATAATCCGCCTCCTTATCTGCCCCGTCCCGCCTCTGATGCTGCCCTGCTCAGTGCTGTACATGCTGGTGCTGAGGAGAATAATCCGCCTCCTTCTCTGATGCTGCCCTGCTCAGTGCTGTAACTGCTGGTGGTGAGAATAATCCGCCTCCTTCTCTGCCCCGTCCCACCTCTGATGCTGCCCTGCTCAGTGCTGTAACTGCTGGTGCTGAGAATAATCCGCCTCCTTCTCTGCCCCGTCCCGCCTCTGATGCTGCCCTGCTCAGTGCTGTAACTGCTGGTGCTGAGGAGAATAATCCGCCTCCTTCTCTGCCCCGTCCTGCCTCTGATGCTGCCCTGCTCAGTGCTGTAACTGCTGGTGGTGAGAATAATCCGCCTCCTTCTCTGCCCCGTCCCGCCTCTGATGCTGCCCTGCTCAGTGCTGTAACTGCTGGTGCTGAGGAGAATAATTTGCCTCCTTCTCTGCCCCGTCTCACCTTTGATGCTACCCTGCTCAGTGCTGTAACTGCTGGTGCTGAGGAGAATAATCCGCCTCCTTCTCTGCCCCGTCCCGCCTCTGATGCTGCCCTGCTCAGTGCTGTAACTGCTGGTGCTGAGGAGAATAATCCACCTCCTCCTCTGCCCCGTCCCGCCTCTGATGCTGCCCTGCTCAGTGCTGTAACTGCTGGTGCTGAGGAGAATAATCCGCCTCCTTATCTGCCCCGTCCCGCCTCTGATGCTGCCCTGCTCAGTGCTGTACATGCTGGTGCTGAGGAGAATAACCTGCCTCCTTCTCTGCCCCGTCCCACCTCTGATGCTGCCCTGCTCAGTGCTGTAACTGCTGGTGCTGAGGAGAATAATCCGCCTCCTTCTCTGCCCCGTCCTGCCTCTGATGCTGCCCTGCTCAGTGCTGTAACTGCTGGTGGTGAGAATAATCCGCCTCCTTCTCTGCCCCGTCCCACCTCTGATGCTGCCCTGCTCAGTGCTGTAACTGCTGGTGCTGAGAATAATCCGCCTCCTTCTCTGCCCCGTCCCGCCTCTGATGCTGCCATGCTCAGTGCTGTAACTGCTGGTGCTGAGGAGAATAATCCGCCTCCTTCTCTGCCCCGTCCTGCCTCTGATGCTGCCCTGCTCAGTGCTGTAACTGCTGGTGGTGAGAATAATCCGCCTCCTTCTCTGCCCCGTCCCACCTCTGATGCTGCCCTGATCAGTGCTGTACATGCTGGTGCTGAGGAGAATAATCCGCCTCCTTCTCTGATGCTGCCCTGCTCAGTGCTGTAACTGCTGGTGCTGAGGAGAATAATCCGCCTCCTTCTCTGCCCCGTCCTGCCTCTGATGCTGCCCTGCTCAGTGCTGTAACTGCTGGTGGTGAGAATAATCCGCCTCCTTCTCTGCCCCGTCCCACCTCTGATGCTGCCCTGCTCAGTGCTGTAACTGCTGGTGCTGAGAATAATCCGCCTCCTTCTCTGCCCCGTCCCGCCTCTGATGCTGCCCTGCTCAGTGCTGTAACTGCTGGTGCTGAGGAGAATAATCCGCCTCCTTCTCTGCCCCGTCCTGCCTCTGATGCTGCCCTGCTCAGTGCTGTAACTGCTGGTGGTGAGAATAATCCGCCTCCTTCTCTGCCCCGTCCCGCCTCTGATGCTGCCCTGCTCAGTGCTGTAACTGCTGGTGCTGAGGAGAATAATTTGCCTCCTTCTCTGCCCCGTCTCACCTTTGATGCTACCCTGCTCAGTGCTGTAACTGCTGGTGCTGAGGAGAATAATCCACCTCCTTCTCTGCCCCATCCCGCCTCTGATGCTGCCCTGCTCAGTGCTGTAACTGCTGGTGCTGAGGAGAATAATCCACCTCCTCCTCTGCCCCGTCCCGCCTCTGATGCTGCCCTGCTCAGTGCTGTAACTGCTGGTGCTGAGGAGAATAATCCGCCTCCTTATCTGCCCCGTCCCGCCTCTGATGCTGCCCTGCTCAGTGCTGTACATGCTGGTGCTGAGGAGAATAACCTGCCTCCTTCTCTGCCCCGTCCCACCTCTGATGCTGCCCTGCTCAGTGCTGTAACTGCTGGTGCTGAGGAGAATAATCCGCCTCCTTCTCTGCCCCGTCCTGCCTCTGATGCTGCCCTGCTCAGTGCTGTAACTGCTGGTGGTGAGAATAATCCGCCTCCTTCTCTGCCCCGTCCCACCTCTGATGCTGCCCTGCTCAGTGCTGTAACTGCTGGTGCTGAGAATAATCCGCCTCCTTCTCTGCCCCGTCCCGCCTCTGATGCTGCCATGCTCAGTGCTGTAACTGCTGGTGCTGAGGAGAATAATCCGCCTCCTTCTCTGCCCCGTCCTGCCTCTGATGCTGCCCTGCTCAGTGCTGTAACTGCTGGTGGTGAGAATAATCCGCCTCCTTCTCTGCCCCGTCCCACCTCTGATGCTGCCCTGATCAGTGCTGTACATGCTGGTGCTGAGAATAATCCGCCTCCTTCTCTGCCCCGTCCCGCCTCTGATGCTGCCCTGCTCAGTGCTGTACATGCTGGTGCTGAGGAGAATAATCTGCCTCCTTCTCTGCCCCGTCCCACCTCTGATGCTGCCCTGCTCAGTGCTGTAACTGCTGGTGCTGAGAATAATCCGCCTCCTTCTCTGTCCCATCCCGCCTCTGATGCTGCCCTGCCCAGTGCTGTACATGCTGGTGCTGAGGAGAATAATCCACCTCCTTCTCTGCCCCGTCCCACCTCTGATGCTGCCCTGCTCAGTGCTGTAACTGCTGGTGCTGAGGAGAATAATCCACCTCCTTCTCTGCCCCGTCCTGCCTCTGATGCCCTGCTCAGTGCTGTAACTGCTGGTGGTGAGAATAATCCGCCTCCTTCTCTGCCCCGTCCCACCTCTGATGCTGCCCTGATCAGTGCTGTACATGCTGGTGCTGAGAATAATCCGCCTCCTTCTCTGCCCCGTCCCGCCTCTGATGCTGCCCTGCTCAGTGCTGTACATGCTGGTGCTGAGGAGAATAATCCGCCTCCTTCTCTGCCCCGTCCCACCTCTGATGCTGCAATGCTCAGTGCTGTAACTGCTGGTGCTGAGGAGAATAATCCGCCTCCTTCTCTGTCCCGTCCTGCCTCTGATGCTGCAATGCTCAGTGCTGTAACTGCTGGTGCTGAGGAGAATAATCCGCCTCCTTCTCTGCCCCGTCCCTCCTCTGATGCTGCCCTGCTCAGTGCTGTAACTGCTGGTGCTGAGGAGAATAATCCGCCTCCTTCTCTGCCCCGTCCCGCCTCTGATGCTGCCCTGCTCAGTGCTGTAACTGCTGGTGCTGAGAATAATCCGCCTCCTTCTCTGTCCCATCCCGCCTCTGATGCTGCCCTGCTCAGTGCTGTAACTGCTGGTGCTGAGGAGAATAATCCGCCTCTTTCTCTACCCCGTCCCGCCTCTGATGCTGCCCTGCTCAGTGCTGTAACTGCTGGTGCTGAGGAGAATAATCCGCCTCTTTCTCTACCCCGTCCCGCCTCTGATGCTGCCCTGCTCAGTGCTGTACATGCTGGTGCTGAGGAGAATAATCCGCCTCCTTCTCTGCCCCGTCCCACCTCTGATGCTGCCCTGCTCAGTGCTGTAACTGCTGGTGCTGAGAATAATCCGCCTCCTTCTCTGTCCCATCCCGCCTCTGATGCTGCCTGCTCAGTGCTGTAACTGCTGGTGCTGAGGAGAATAATCCGCCTCTTTCTCTACCCCGTCCCGCCTCTGATGCTGCCCTGCTCAGTGCTGTACATGCTGGTGCTGAGGAGAATAATCCGCCTCCTTCTCTGCCCCGTCCCACCTCTGATGCTGCAATGCTCAGTGCTGTAACTGCTGGTGCTGAGGAGAATAATCCGCCTCCTTCTCTGCCCCGTCCTGCCTCTGATGCTGCCCTGCTCAGTGCTGTAACTGCTGGTGCTGAGGAGAATAATCTGCCTCCTTCTCTGCCCCGTCCCTCCTCTGATGCTGCCCTGCTCAGTGCTGTACATGCTGGTGCTGAGGAGAATAATCCGCCTCCTTCTCTGCCCCGTTCCGCCTCTGATGCTGCCCTGCTCAGTGCTGTAACTGCTGGTGCTGAGGATAATAATCCGCCTCCTTCTCTGCCCCGTCCTGCCTCTGATGCTGCCTGCTCAGTGCTGTACATGTTGGTGCTGAGGAGAATAATCCGCCTCCTTCTCTGCCCCGTCCCTCCTCTGATGTTGCCCTGCTCAGTGCTGTACATGCTGGTGCTGAGGAGAATAATCTGCCTCCTTCTGTGCCCCGTCCTGCCTCTGATGCTGCCCTGCTCAGTGCTGTACATGCTGGTGCTGAGAATAATCCGCCTGTAAATCAGGCCTGGCCAACCAGTGGCCATCCAGCGGTTGTAAAACTACAAGTCCCAGTATGCCCTGCCACAGTTTTGCTATTAGGGAACGCTAGAACTGTGGAAGGGGATGCTGGGATGTGTAGTTTCACAACAGCTGGAGAGCCACAGGTTGGCCAGGCCTACTGTAAATGCTGGAACGACAGGCCAAGCTCCGCCCGCTGTATGTGACATATGTTGGGTTTGCAGGCTGACTATGTGAAAGGGCCGTAGGTCTCCTTCCTTAGCTCTGAAACTAATGTATGTCTCTGCCCCCACCTGTGTGTGAATCTGTCCTTACCCGTAGGTGCCTCTGCTCCTACCCATATGCCTATACCCTATGTGCCTCTACCCGTACCCGTGTGTGCCTCAAACCTTACCTATGGGTGCCTCTGTCGCTACCCATGGGTGCCTGTGCCCCTACCCATGTGTGCCTCTATACTTACCTGTGGGTGCCTCTGCCCTTACACGTGGATGCCTCTGCCCTTACACGTGGGTGCCTCTGCCCTTACATGTGGGTGCCTCTGTGTAAATTGCTCCAGGCATTCCAGAGCTATGCCGAAAAATGAGTTTTATGGTAAGAACTTACCTTTGTTAAAACTCTTTCTGCGAGGTACACTGGGCTCCACAAGGAAAGACATAGGAGTGTAGAGTAGGATCTTGATCCGAGGCACCAACAGGCTCAAAAGCTTTGACTGTTCCCAGAATGCACAGCGCCGCCTCATCTATAACCCCGCCTCCCTGCACAGGAGCTCAGTTTTTAGTTAACCAGCCCAATGCAGTAGCAGGAAAAGAGACGACAACGGTTAGTAGCCACATACACCACACTCTCACGACAGGAGAAGTGTCAGAGGCTGATGCCAGACCAACCCAAAGAAGCTAAGTGCGTCAGGGTGGGCGCCTTGTGGAGCCTAGTGTACCTCGCAGAAAGAGTTTTAACAAAGGTAAGTTCTTACCATAAAACTCGTTTTCTGCTGCGGGGTACACTGGGCTCCACAAGGAAAGACATACGGGATGTCCTAAAGCAGTTCCTTATGGGAGGGGACGCACTGTAGCGGGCACAAGAACCCGGCGTCCAAAGGAAGCATCCTGGGAAGCGGCAGTATCGAAGGCATAGAACCTTATGAATGTGTTCACAGGGGACCATGTAGCCGCCTTGCACAATTGTTCAAGGGTCACACCACGGTGGGCCACCCAAGAAGGTCCAACAGACAGAGTAGAATGGGCCGTAATGTGAGCAGGAGCTGATAGACCAGCCCTCACATAAGCATGTGCAATCACCATTCTAATCCATCTGGCCAAAGTTTGCTTGTGAGCAGTCCAGTCCCGTTTGTGAAATCCAAACAGTACAAAGAGAGAACAAGATTTCCTAATGGAAGCAGTTCTCTACACATAGATACGGAGAGCCCGTACCACATCCAAAGACCGCTCTTTGGGAGACAGATCAGGAGAAACAAGTGCCGGAAACACAATCTCTTGGTTAAGGTGGAACGAAGAAACCACCTTAGACAAATATCCGGGACGAGTCCTAAGAACTGCCCTGTCACTGTGAAATATCAGATATGGGGAACTACAAGACAAGGCAACCAAATCCGACACTCTTCTAGCTGAAGCAATAGCCAGCAGAAACACCACCTTAAGGGAAAGCCACTTAAGATCAGCTGAACCAAGAGGTTCAAAAGGAGACTCTTGTAACGCCTCCAAAACCACCGACAAGTCCCAAGGAGCCACAGGCGGGACATAGGGAGGTTGGATACGCAACACGCCCTGAGTAAAGGTATGCACATCAGGTAAGGTCGCAATCTTTCTCTGAAACCACACGGACAAGGCAGATATTTGAACCTTGAGGGAGGCCAGACGCAGGCCTAAGTCCAGGCCCTGCTGAAGAAAGGCCAACAGCTTGGCTATACTAAACTTGGAAGCGTCATAATGGTTAGATGCGCACCAAACAAAGTAAGAATGCCAGACCCTATAGTAAATCCAAGCAGAAGCCGGTTTCCGGGCCTGCAACATAGTTTGAATGACCGCCTCAGAAAACCCTTTAGCCCTCAAGACGGAAGCTTCAAGAGCCACGCCGACAAAGACAGCCGGGCTAGGTCGTGGTAGACACAGGGGCCCTGAACGAGGAGGTCTGGGCGTTGCGGAAGTAGAATTGGACGCTCTGAGAATAGGCCCTGCAGGTCTGAGAACCAGTGCCGTCTGGGCCACGCTGGAGCTATGAGAAGCAGATTTTCTCTTTCTTGCTTGAACTTCTGATTTACCCTGGAGTGACACCGGAAGGAACACGTACGGCAGCAGAAACCTCCACGGCACCGCCAGCGCATCCACGAATGCTGCTTGAGGATCCCTTGTCCTTGCTCCGAAGACCGGAACCTTGTGATTGTGTCGAGACGCCATCAGATCTACGTCTGGAAGGCCCCACTTTCCCACTAGGAGTTGAAACACTTCTTGATGGAGGCCCCACTCTCCGGCGTGTACGTCCTGATGACTGGGAAAGTCCGCTTCCCAATTCAGGACTCCCGTAATAAATATTGCCGATATGGCCGGTAGATGGTGTTCCGCCCAATGTAGAATCGGTTAGACTTCCTTCATTGCCAAACGGCTTCGAGTGCCGCCTTGATGATTTATGTAAGCCACTGTGGTGGCGTTGTCCGACTGTACTTGAACAGGACGGTTCTGAATTAAATGCTGGGCCAGGTTCAACGCATTGAAGACCGCCCGCATTTCCAGAATGTTGATCGAGAGGAGAGATTCCTCCTTGGTCCACCGACCCTGAAGGGAGTGTTGCTCCAGCACCACGCCCCAACCTCTTAGATTGGCATCTGTCGTCAACAGGACCCAGTCGGATATCCAGAAGGGACGGCCCCTGCACAATCGTTGGTCCTGGAGTCACCAGTGCAGCGACAGACGGACCTCCGGAGTCAATGAGATCATGTGAGACCTGATGCGGTGAGGCAGGCCGTCCCACTTGGCTAGAATCAGCCTCTGAAGGGGGCGAGAATGGAATTGAGCATACGCCACCATGTCGAATGCCGAGACCATGAGGCCTAGCACCTGCATTGCCGAATGTATCGACACCTGCGGACGAGAAAGGAAGCAACGAATCCTGTCATGAAGCTTCAGGACTTTCTCCTGAGACAAGAACAACCGCTGGTTGTGAGTGTCCAATAGCGCTCCCAGGTGCACCATGCTCTGAGCAGGGACCAGGGAGGATTTCTTCCAGTTGATGAGCCACCCGTGGGCTTGTAGAAACCGGACAGTCATATCCAGATGACGTAGGAGAAGTTCTGGGGAATTTGCCAGGATTAACAAGTCGTCCAGATACGGCAGTATCCTGACCCCTTGACGGCGGAGTACCACCGTCATCATCGCCATAACTTTGGTGAAGACTCGCGGAGCTGTAGTTAAACAAAAAGGTAATGCCCGAAACTGGTAATGGAGGTTGCCAATCGCAAACCTCAGGTATTGCTGATGTGACATTGCTATAGGAATATGCAGGTAAGCATCCTGTATGTCCAGGGAGACCATGTAGTCCCCAGGTTCCAAGGCCAGAACTATAGAGCGAAGGGTTTCCATACGGAACTTGGAAACTTTCACAAACCTGTTCAATGCCTTGAGGTTGAGAATGGGCCGGGAGGACCCATTCGGTTTCGGGACCAGAAACAGCGGAGAATAGTACCCCCGGCCCCTCTGAGCACCTGTACTACGACTCCTGTGTCCAGGTGGGTCTGTACCACCGAATGTAGAGTGTTTGCCTTTGTCTGATCCAACGGGACGTCTGTCCGGCAAAATCGATGAGGGGGTCGGTTTTTGAAGGCTATAGCGTAACCTCGAGTGACGACTTCCCGTACCCAGGCGACTGAAGTGGTCTTCAACCATTCCTGGGTATACCCTAGATGCCGGCCCCCCACCCTGGGATCCCCCAGGGGGAAGACCGCCCCGTCATGCGGCAGGCTTATCGGTCTTGGAAGCTGGCTGACGGGCAGCCCAGGCTCTTTTGGGCTTCGGCTTACCAGATTTGGAAGTGCGGGCCTGCTTGTTGTACGCCTGACCTTTTGCTTTACCTGAAGGACGAAAGGAAGTACCTTTAGCCTTCGACACAGAAGGAGCGGTACTTGGCAGGCAGGCAGTTTTGGCAGTTGCCAAGTCAGCCACTATCTTATTTAAGTCCTCCCCAAACAGAATATCTCCCTTGAAAGGGAGAACCTTCAGGGTTTTTCTAGAGTCCAGATCCACAGACCAGGATCTCAGCCACAATATCCGGCGAGCCAGGACTGATGTAGTTGAGGCCTTGGCTGCTAGAATACCGGCATCAGAAGCCGCCTCTTTAATATAGTGAGAAGCTGTGACATTATATGACAAGCATTGTCTAGCATGGTCAGAGGAGATTTCAGCTTCTAACTCTAGGGCCCATGCTTCAATAGCCTCTACAGCCCATGTTGCTGCAATAGTGGGCCTTTGTGTAGCACCCGTGAGGGTGTAAAACGCTTTCAGACAACCCTCCACACGTTTATCCGTAGGCTCTTTTAGAGACGTGACAGTAGGGACAGGTAGAGTTGAGGAAACCACCATCCTAGCCACATGTGAGTCTACTGGAGGAGGCGTTTCCCAATTTATAGACAGCTCTGGCACGAGGGGATAGCGAGCCAGCATCTTCTTTTGAGGCACAAACTTCTTACCCGGGTTTCCCCAGGGTTCCTGACGTATATCCACTAGGTGGTCAGAGTGAGGTAAAACTTGTTTAACCACCTTCTGACGCTTGAACCTATCTGGTTTCTTAGGAGGGGTCATCCGTAATCTGTAAAATTAACTTAATAGCCTCCAAAAGATCAGGAACATCCACATGTGAACTACCCTCCCCATCAGCAGTATCTGTGTCAGAATCTGTGGGGTCAGTGTAAGCGCCATCTCCATCAGACAAGGTGTCAGTGACAGCAGTGGATTGTGAGGAGATAAGAGCTCGCTTAGAGGACCCCTTGGTCTTAGGCGAGTGAGGGTCATACTTTTTAGTAGTCAAGGACTGGTTCAACTTCTTCAATTGAGCAGACAAATTATCCACCCACGGCGGGTTAGCTGCAGGGACCACATACGGTTGCACCGGCATAGGAGGTCCCATAGGGGGTGTTAGTTTAGTAACTAGCGTATGTAGAAGCGTGGAGAAAGTAGCCCACGGTGGGTCATTATGCACCCCCGTTGCCGCAGTCCCACTGGGGGCAAGGAGCCCCCAGAACCAGAGCCCACAGCTGCTATATTCTCCTCATATGTGCCTGTGGCTTCAGCAACACCGGCAGTGTGTTCAGCCCCAAAACCGTTACCCTCAGAAGCAGACATGATGTAACTTGCAGTATCAGGTAACACAGTACAATTTGTCAGCAGCACACTACCTCTAGCCCAAACCCCTGCGCAGTGTCGTCAGCACTAGCAGAGATAAAGGAGAGATTTGGTGACTAAATTACAGAGAAAAATACGTATTAAAGTATATCTTTGTGAAAATCCTATATCAATATAAAACCTGACGCACCAAGCCCCCTCAGGTTATAGAATATAGGGGGTAATTCCAAGTTGATCACAGCAGGAAATTTTTTAGCAGTTGGGCAAAACCATGTGCACTGCAGGGGGGGCAGATATAACATTTGCAGAAAGAGTTAGATTTGGGCGGGTTATAGTGTTTCTGTGCAGGGTAAATACTGGCTGCTTTATTTTTACACTGCAAATTAGATTGCAGATTGAACACACCCCACCCAAATCTATCTCTCTCTGCACATGTTAAATCTGCCCCCCTGCAGTGCACATGGTTTTGCCCAACTGTTAAAAAATTACCATCCAGAGGACGCCGCACCATGGCAAGATCCGCTACTGCTGTGCCCCCCGCTGCCCGCTGTGTCCCCCGCTGTGAAGGGAACTAGACGCTATGCGTCTAGTATCCCTTCGTGGAGAGGACCTTTGCTGTGCGGTGCGCGATGACGTCATCGCGCACCGCACAGTATTGTGGGACTGACACAGACGCTAGGGGTCATAATTGACCTCTAGTGTCTGTCTATGCCAGATCCGAGGAGAGGAGCGGCGCCGGAGGAGGTCTGCAGCGGTCGGGAGTGGGGATAGTAAGTATTCATTTTTTTTTTTTTTTTTTCTCTTTCAGCTGCGCTACTCTATTGTACAGGGGGCGTAACTGGACACGCCCCCTGTATGAAGGCACGCCCCTATTTCCCGCCCGGGGCGCCAAAAGGGCAAGAACCGGCCCTGTGTTCTCCCCAAAGTATTACAGCAGCCAGGGGCTATAGCTGACCAGCGCTGTGTCCCCCAATGTATTACAGGAGCCAGGGCCTATAGCTGACCAGCGCTGTATCCCCCAGTGTATTACAGGAGCCAGGGCCTATAGCTGACCAGCGCTGTGTCCCCCAATGTATTACAGGACCCAGGGCCTATAGCTGACCAGCGCTGTGTCCCCCAATGTATTACAGGAGCCAGGGCCTATAGCTGACCAGCGCTGTGTCCCCCAATGTATTACAGGAGGCAGGGCCTATAGCTGACCAGCGCTGTGTTCCCCAATGTATTACAGGAGCCAGGGCCTATAGCTGACCAGTGCTGTGTCCCCTCCCCAATGTATTACAGGAGCCAGGGGCTATAGCTGACCAGTGCTGTGTCCCCCAATGTATTACAGGCGCCAGGGCCTATAGCTGACCAGCACTGTGTCCCCCAGTGTATTATGGGAGCAAGGGCCTATAGCTGACCAGCGCTGTGTCCCTCACTGTATTACAGGAGCCAGGGCCTATAGCTGAGCAGTGCTGTGTTCTCCCAGTAGCGGATCTTGCCATGGGCAAGCAGGACTTTTGCCCGGGGCGCCGCCTTCCGGAGGGTGCCGGTGCCTTCCGGAGGACGCCGCACCATGGCAAGATCCGCTACTGCTGTGCCCCCTGCTGCCCGCTGTTTCCCCCCGCTGGTCCCCCGCTGTGAAGGGAACTAGACGCTATGCGTCTAGTTTCCCCTTCGTGGAGGGGGACCTTTGCTGTGCGGTGCGCGATTACGCCATCGCGCACCGTACAGCATTGTGGGACTGACACAGACGCTAGGGGTCATAATTGACCTCTAGTGTCTGTCTATGCCAGATCCGAGGAGAGGAGCGGCGCCGGAGGAGGTCTGCAGCGGTCGGGAGTGGGGATAGTAAGTATTCATTTTTTTTTATTTTTTTTTCTCTTTCAGCGGCGCTACTCTATTGTACAGGGGGCGTAACTGACCACGCCCCCTGTATGAAGCCACGCCCCTATTTCCCGCCCGGGGCGCCAAAAGGGCAAGGACCGGCCATGTGTTCTCCCCAAAGTATTACAGCAGCCAGGGGCTATAGCTGACATGCGCTGTGTCCCCCAATGTATTACAGGAGCCAGGGCCTATAGCTGACCAGCGCTGTGTCCCCCCCCCCCCCCAATGTATTACAGGAGCCAGGGCCTATAGCTGACCAGCGCTGTGTCCCCCCCCCCCCCCCCCCCCAATGTATTACAGGAGCCAGGGCCTGTAGCTGACCAGCGCTGTGTCCCCCAGTGTATTACAGGAGCCAGGACTTATAGCTGACCAGCGCTGTGTCCCCCAATGTATTACAGGAGCCAGGGCCTATAGCTGACCAGCGCTGTATCCCCCAGTGTATTACAGGAGCCAGGGCCTATAGCTGACCAGTGCTGTATCCCCCAATGTATTACAGGAGCAATGGCCTATAGCTGACCAACGCTGTGTCCCTCAATGTATTACAGGAGCCAGGGCCTATAGCTGACCAGCGCTGTGTCCCTCAATGTATTACAGGAGCCAGGGCCTATAGCTGACCAGCGCTGTGTCCCCAGTGTATTACAGGAGCAAGGGCCTATAGCTGACCGGGATGCGGTCAAGATGCCGCCGGCCGGAATCCCGGCGGACGAAATACCGACGCCGGAATCCCGACCGCCACAATCCCGACATATTCTCCCTCCGTAGGTGTCCACGACACCCATAGAGGGAGAATATAATAGTGTGTCGAGCGTAGCGAGGCACCGTGCCCGCAGCGTGGCGAGCAATGCGAGCCCGCAAGGGGCTGCGTTCCGCTCGCCACCCCTGTCGGGATTGTGTGGTCGGGATTCCGACGTCGGTATTTCGACCGCCGGCATTTAGTACTGATCCCAGCTGACCAGCGCTGTGTACCTCAATGTATTACAGGAGCCAGGGCCTATAGCTGAGCAGCGCTGTGTCCCCCCCCCCCAGTGTATTACAGGAGCCAGGGCCTATAGATGACCGGCGCTGTCCCCCCCCCCCCCCCCCCCCAATGTATTACAGGAGCCAGGGCCTATAGCTGACCAGCGCTGTGTCTCTCAATGTAATACAGGAGCCAGGGCCTATAGCTGACCAGAGCTGTGTCCCTCAATATAATACAGGAGCCAGGGCCTATAGCTGACCAGCGCTGTGTCCCCAAGTGTATTACAGGAGCCAGGGCCTATAGCTGACCAGCGCTGTGTCCCTCAATGTGTTACAGGAGCCAGGGCCTATAGCTGACCAGCGCTGTGTCCCTCAATGTGTTACAGGAGCCAGGGCCTATAGCTGACCAGCGCTGTGTCCCCCCAACTGTACTAAAGGAGGCAGGGCCTATAGCTGACCAGCGCTGTGTCCCTCAATGTGTTACAGGAGCCAGGGCCTATAGCTGACCAGCGCTGTGTGCCCCAATGTATTACAGGAGACAGGGCCTATAGCTGACCAGCGTTGTAACCCCAATGTATTACAGGAGCTAGGGCCTATAGCTGACCAGCGCTGTGTCCCCCAATGTATTACAGGAGACAGGGCCTATAGCTGACCAGCGCTGTAGACCCCAATGTATTACAGGAGCCAGGGCCTATAGCTGACCAGCGCAGTGTCCCCCAGTGTATTACAGGAGCCAGAGACTATAGCTGACCAGCGCTGGACCCCAGTGTATTACAGGAGCCAGGGCCTATAGCTGACCAGCGCTGTGTCCCGCAATGTATTACAGGTGCCAGGGCCTATAGCTGACCAGTGTTGTGTCCCGCAATGTATTACAGGTGTCAGGGCCTATAGCTGACCAGCGCTGTGTCCCTCAATGTATTACAGGAGCCAGGGCCTATAGCTGACCAGCGCTGTGTCCCCCAGTGTATTACAGGAGCAAGGGCCTATAGCTGACCAACGCTGTGTCCCTCAATGTATTACAGGAGCCAGGACCTATAGCTGACCAGCACTGTGTCCCTCAATGTATTACAGGAGCCAGGGCCTATAGCTGACCAGCGCTGTGTCCCTCAATGTATTACAGGAGCCAGGGGCCTATAGCTGACCAGCGCTGTGTCCCTCAATGTATTACAGGAGCCAGGCCTATAGCTGACCAGCGCTGTGTCCCCCAGTGTATTACAGGAGCAAGGGCCTATAGCTGACCGGGATGCGGTCAAGATGCCGCCGGCCGGAATCCCGGCGGACGAAATACCGACGCCGGAATCCCGACCGCCACAATCCCGACATATTCTCCCTCCGTAGTTGTCCACGACACCCATAGAGGGAGAATATAATAGTGTGTCGAGCGTAGCGAGGCACCGTGCCCGCAGCGTGGCGAGCAATGCGAGCCCGCAAGGGGCTGCGTTCCGCTCGCCACCCCCTGTCGGGATTGTGTGGTCGGGATTCCGACGTCGGTATTTCGACCGCCGGCATTTAGTACTGATCCCAGCTGACCAGCGCTGTGTACCTCAATGTATTACAGGAGCCAGGGCCTATAGCTGAGCAGCGCTGTGTCCCCCCCCCCGAGTGTATTACAGGAGCCAGGGCCTATAACTGACCAGCGCTGTGTCCCCCAATGAATTACAGGAGCCAGGGCCTATAGCTGACCAGCGCTGTGTCTCTCAATGTAATACAGGAGCCAGGGCCTATAGCTGACGAGCGCTGTGTCCCCAAGTGTATTACAGGAGCCAGGGCCTGTAGCTGACCAGCGCTGTGTCCCTCAATGTATTACAGGAGCCAGGGCCTATAGCTGACCAGCGCTGTGTCCCCAAGTGTATTACAGGAGCCAGGGCCTGTAGCTGACCAGCGCTGTGTCCCCAAGTGTATAACAGGAGCCAGGGCCTATAGCTGACCAGCGCTGTGTCTCTCAATGTAATACAGGAGCCAGGGCCTATAGCTGACCAGCGCTGTGTCCCCAAGTGTATTACAGGAGACAGGGCCTGTAGCTGACCAGCGCTGTGTCCCTCAATGTGTTACAGGAGCCAGGGCCTATAGCTGACCAGCGCTGTGTCTCTCAATGTAATACAGGAGCCAGGGCCTATAGCTGACCAGCGCTGTGTCCCCAAGTGTATAACAGGAGCCAGGGCCTATAGCTGACCAGCGCTGTGTCTCTCAATGTAATACAGGAGCCAGGGCCTATAGCTGACCAGCGCTGTGTCCCCAAGTGTATTACAGGAGCCAGGGCCTGTAGCTGACCAGCGCTGTGTCCCTCAATGTATTACAGGAGCCAGGGCCTATAGCTGACCAGTGCTGTGTCCCTCAATGTGTTACAGGAGCCAGGGCCTATAGCTGACCAGCGCTGTGTCCCCCAACTGTATTAAAGGAGGCAGGGCCTATAGCTGACCAGCGCTGTGTCCCTCATTGTGTTACAGGAGCCAAGGCCTATAGCTGACCAGCGCTGTGTGCCCTCAATGTATTACAGGAGACAGGGCCTATAGCTGACCAGCGTTGTAACCCCCAATGTATTACAGGAGCTAGGGCCTATAGCTGACCAGCGCTGTGTCCCCCAATGTATTACAGGAGACAGGGCCTATAGCTGACCAGCGCTGTAACCCCCAATGTATTACAGGAGCCAGGGCCTATAGCTGACCAGCGCATTGTCCCCCAGTGTATTACAGGAGCCAGAAACTATAGCTGACCAGCGCTGGACCCCAGTGTATTACAGGAGCAAGGGCCTATAGCTGACCAGTGTTGTGTCCCGCAATGTATTACAGGTGTCAGGGCCTATAGCTGACCAGCGCTGTGTCCCTCAATGTATTACAGGAGCCAGGGCCTATAGCTGACCAGCGCTGTGTCCCCCACTGTACTAAAGGAGGCAGGGCCTATAGCTGACGAGCGCTGTGTACCCCACTGTATTACAGGTGCCAGGACCTATAAATGACAAGCGCTGTGTTCCCACCAGTGTATTACAGGAGCCAGGACCTATAGCTGACCAGCGCTGTGTCCCCCACTGTATTAAAGGAGGCAGGGCCTATAGCTGACCAGCGCTGTGTCCCCCAATGTATTACAGGAGCCAGGGCCTGTAGCTGACCAGCGCTGTGTCCCCGAGTGTATTACAGGAGCCAGGGCCTATAGTCGACCAGCGCTGTGTCCCCCAATGTATTACAGCAGCCAGGGCCTATAGCTGACCAGCGCTGTGTCCCTCAATGTATTACAGGAGCCAGGGCCTATAGCTGACCAGCGCTGTGTGTCCCCCCCCCCCCCCCAGTGTATTACGGGAACCAGGGCCTATAGCTGACCAGCGCTGTGTCCCCTAGTGTATTACAAGAGCCAGGGCCTATAGCTAACCAGCGCTGTGTCACCCAATGTATTACAGGAGCCAGAGCCTATAGCTGACCAGTGCTGTGTCCCCTCCCCAATTTATTACAGTAGCCAGGGGCTATAGCTGACCAGTGCTGTGTCCCCCAATGTATTACAGGAGCCAGGGCCTATCGATGACCAGCGCTGTGTCCCCCAGTGTATTACAGGAGCCAGGGCCTATAGCTGACCAGCGCTGTGTCCCCCAGTGTATTATGGGAGCAAGGGCCTATAGCTGACCAGCGCTGTGTCCCCAAGTGTATTACAGGAGCCAGGGCCTGTAGCTGACCAGCGCTGTGTCCCCAAGTGTATAACAGGAGCCAGGGCCTATAGCTGACCAGCGCTGTGTCTCTCAATGTAATACAGGAGCCAGGGCCTATAGCTGACCAGCGCTGTGTTCTCCCAGTAGCAGATCTTGCCATGGGCAAGCAGGAATTTTGTCCGTGGCGCCGCCTTCCGGAGGGCGCCGCCGCCCGGAGGACGCCGCACCATGGCAAGATCCGCTACTGCTGTGCCCCCCGCTGCGTCCCCCGCTGGTCCCACTGGTTCCCCGCTGTGAAGGGAACTAGACGCTATGCGTCTAGTTTCCCTTCGTGGAGAGGACCTTTGCTGTGCGTGCGCGATGACGTCATCGCGCACCGCACAGTATTGTGGGACTGACACAGACGCTAGGGGTCATAATTGACCTCTAGTGTCTGTCTATGCCAGATCCGAGGAGAGGAGCGGCGCCGGAGGAGGTCTGCAGCGGTCGGGAGTGGGGATAGTATTTATTTATTTATTTTTTCTCTTTCAGCGGCGCTACTCTATTGTACAGGGGGCGTAACTGACCACGCCCCCGGTATGAAGCCATGCCCCTATTTCCCGCCCGGGCCGCCAAAAGGGCAAGAATCGGCCCTGTGTTCTCCCCAAAGTATTACAGCAGCCAGGGGCTATAGCTGACCAACGCTGTGTTCCCCAATGTATTACAGGAGCCAGGGCCTATAGCTGACCAGCGCTGTGTCCCCCAATGTATTACAGGAGCCAGGACCTATAGCTGACCAGCGCTGTGTCCCCCAATGTATTACAGGAGCCAGGGCCTATAGCTGACCAGTGCTGTATCCCCCAATGTATTACAGGAGCCAGGGCCTATAGCTGACCAGCGCTGTGTCCCCCACTGTACTAAAGGAGGCAGGGCCTATAGCTGACCAGCGCTGTGTACCCCACTGTATTACAGGAGGCAGGGCCTATAGCTGACCAGCGCTGTGTCCCCCAATGTATTACAGGTGCCAGGACCTATAGATGACAAGCGCTGTGTTCCCACCAGTGTATTACAGGAGCCAGGACCTATAGCTGACCAGCGCTGTGTCCCCCACTGTACTAAAGGAGGCAGGGCCTATAGCTGACCAGTGCTGTGTCCCCCAATGTATTACAGGAGCCAGGGCCTATAGCTGACCAGCGCTGTGTCCCCGAGTGTATTACAGGAGCCAGGGCCTATAGACGACCAGCGATGTGTCCCCCAATGTATTACAGCAGCCAGGGGCTATAGCTGACCAGCGCTGTGTCCCCCAATGTATTACATGAGCCAGGGCCTATAGCTGACCAGTGATGTGTCCCCCAATTGATTACAGGAGCCAGGGCCTATAGCTGACCAGCGCTGTGTCCCCAAGTGTATTACAGGAGCCAGGGCCTATAGCTGACCAGCGATGTGTCCCCCAATGTATTACAGCAGCCAGGGCCTATAGCTGACCAGCGTTGTGTCCCTCAATGTATTACAGGAGCCAGGGCCTATAGCTGACCGGCGCTGTGTCCCTCCCCCCCCCCCCCCCCCCAGTGTATTACGGGAACCAGGGCCTATAGCTGATCAGCGCTGTGTCCCCTAGTGTATTACAAGAGCCAGGGCCTATAGCTGACCAGCGCTGTGTCCCCCAATGTATTACAGGAGCCAGAGCCTATAGCTGTCCAGTGCTGTGTCCCCTCCCCAATGTATTACAGTATCCAGGGGCTATAGCTGACCAGTGCTGTGTCCCCAAGTGTATTACAGGAGCCAGGGCCTATAGCTGACCAGCGCTGTGTCCCCTAGTGTATTACAAGAGCCAGGACCTATAGCTGACCAGCGCTGTGTCCCCCAATGTATTACAGGAGCCAGAGCCTATAGCTGACCAGTGCTGTGTCCCCTCCCCAATGTATTACAGGAGCCAGGGCCTATAGTTGACCAGCGCTGTGTCCCCCACTGTATTACAGGAGCCAGGACCTATAGCTGAGCAGTGCTGTGTTCTCCCAGTAGCGGATCTTGCCATGGTGCGGCGTACTCCGGGCGGCGGCGGCGCCCTCCGGAAGGCGGCACCTCGGGCAAAAGTCCTGCTTGCCCATGGCAAGATCCGCTACTGCTTTGCCCCCCGCTGCCCGCTGTGTCCCCCGCTGGTCCCACTGGTTCCCCGCTGTGAAGGGAACTAGACGCTATGCGTCTAGTTTCCCTTCGTGGAGAGGACCTTTGCTGTGCGGTGCGCGATGACGTCATCGCGCACCGCACAGTAGTGTGGGACTGACACAGACGCTAGGGGTCATAATTGACCTCTAGTGTCTGTCTATGCCAGATCCGAGGAGAGGAGCGGCGCCGGAGGAGGTCTGCAGCGGTCGGGAGTGGGGATAGTAAGTACTCATTTTTTTTTCTCTTTCAGCGGCGCTACTCTATTGTACAGGGGGCGTAACTGACCACGCCCCCTGTATGAAGCCACACCCCTATTTCCCGCCCGGGCCGCCAAAAGGGCAAGAACCGGCCCTGTGTTCTCCCCAAAGTATTACAGCAGCCAGGGGCTATAGCTGACCAGCGCTGTGTCCCCGAATGTATTACGGGAGCCAGGGCCTATAGCTGACCAGCGCCATATCCCCCAGTGTATTACAGCAGCCAGGGCCTATAGCTGACCAGCGCTGTGTCCCCCTATGTATAACGGGAGCAAGGGCCTATAGCTGACCAGTGTTGTATCCCCCAATGTATTACAGGAGCCAGGGCCTATAGCTGACCAGCGCTGTGTCCCCCAATGTATTACGGGAGCCAGGGCCTATAGCTGACCAGCGCCATATCCCCCAGTGTATTACAGCAGCCAGGGCCTATAGCTGACCAGCGCTGTGTCCCCCAATGTATTACAGGAGCCAGGGCCTATAGCTGACCAGCGCTGTATCCCCCAATGTATTACAGGAGCCAGGGCCTATAGCTGACCAGCGCTGTGTCCCCCAGTGTATTACGGGAGCAAGGGCCTATAGCTGACCAGTGTTGTGTCCCACAATGTATTACAGGAGCCAGGACCTATAGCTGACCAGCGCTGTGTCCCCCAATGCATTACAGGAGCCAGGGCCTATAGCTGACCAGCGCTGTATCCCCCAATGTATTACAGGAGCCAGGGCCTATAGCTGACCAGCGCTGTGTCCCCCAGTGTATTACAGGAGCCAGGGCCTATAGCTGACCAGCGCTGTGTCCCCCAGTGTATTATGGGAGCAAGGGCCTATAGCTGATGATAAAGATGGAAGCCATATTTGTTCATAGGACTCCATTTTATAATTGACATCTTACAAACTGTTTCAAATTGTATTTCAGCTTAGAACTGACACAGGAAAGAGTGTAGACCTGTACTCTGTTTAAACCCATATTGTGAAGCTGTGACCTTTATCTAAGATAAACTCCTTGCACAAATATATTATCAGCAGCTAAATGTGAAGGCTGCAAAGGCATTTGTCAGTTTGCGGTATAACAGGAACGGAAGCAGAACCAGACATATGTAGATTATGAGTTTAACAAAAGTCCACTGTTGCCCCACGTAAAACCGCAAACTGGAATTATAGTGTTGCTAAGAAGATAGTTTATTAACCAATAGGATAAGAAAAGTATGTTAACCAATAGAATTAAAGAGATCATTAACCAATAGGATTATGTTTTGTGTAAGGAAGCTACGCCACAGTATGCAAATATGTACCTCTTTATAATGTAATGTTTTCAGGAAATAAAGCAGCTCTGCACTATTATTCCTCACTGAATACACGTGTGGCTAGTTATTACAAAGGTTATTTTGTTGACTGGTCACTGGCTGCAGCCGTGTATGAACCTGATGCTGACTGACTGAATGCGTGCTTGAACTTGGTTAAGCAAAGGGTGCCCTTTCCTGGGCTCCCCTTTATCATATGGAGGTTCCGCATCCGAGAGCCCACATCACCTGTTGAACAGCGGACGACTGGGCGGACGGTTCCTGGACTGAGACTCAAAACCCATGCATGGTACGTAGAGATATTTCTCTGTAGACTCTCATTCCTGTTAACTATCCACTATGTTCCGCTGGGAGACAGGCATCGGGATCGCACGCACAACGTTCACTCAGTAAACAGGTTTTTCTCATTTTCATTCTATCTCTTGCTTATATGTGCTTATATATGTGTTATAAAGGCGTAACAATGAATGAATGTGGAAGTAAATGAATTCTGAGTATTTAGAGTGTGTCTGTATATAACCAACTGATGGATTGTTAAACTAAACTTTGCTGCGACCACTGTCTTGTTTTGTCTTATATTGAGAATTAAAACGTAGGTTAAATTTGTGTTACTGCAGTCTATATGTGCAGGATATTGTAGAAAGACTTAAAAAAAATAAGTCAGAGTTATGAAACAGACATGTCCCCTTTGTACGTGTGTAGTACTCTTAATAAAGGCACACCACGATCAGAAATTTTATTTACATTATATTTGTAGTCCAGGAGAATCTCCCCTATTTTCTGAACCTTGGGAAGAAGGATTTGACATTTTTGCACCAGTTTGTTGCCATTTCATTCCTACAGTAAGAGACATTGGAAGTAAGTGGTCTGATATACTGTCTGAATTAAAAGATTCAGAGCAGTATATTGTACACAATATAAGAGTCTAAATTGTACTCACAGTAGAATATCATTGCATCTGACTTGTATACCTTGTTTGTATTATAAAGTACGTCCTGTCACTTTAAAAATTATAGCGTACAGAGTTAAGAAAAAAAAATCAGAAACGGAAGCCATTTAAAATTTCTTTTTTTTTTCTCTCTCTTCCGTGAGCTGTAACCACAGACTGCTGCAAGAATGCAAGTTAAATGTCCTGTCAGGATTGTGTCTGCATAGCAATCATACACAAGTTAGAGGAGGGACATGCATTTGTTTTAAAAGCAGTAGTGTACTTTGCAAAAGAAGGGGTTTGGGAAAATAGAGAAAACACAGATGATGTGTTCATATTGATGGGATGTCATTTCATTCCAAAGGATAGTGACATAGGTAAAAATTGGTTACAGATCACCTCTGTTTCAGGCAATTTTCCTCACAGTTATATCTCTGAGGATCCGTTAGATCCAGGTTACTGATATTTCCCGGATTTTATTGAATACTTACTGGCCATAAGTATTGGGAAATACAAATACTTATCCTTCGGATGAAGCACCTCGGAGTGCCATGGACATTATGAAGAATGTACATGGTGAGCAATGCTTGAAGGGTATGAGACGATTGTTTCAATGGGCAAAAGTGACTACTAATGGCATTCTAGACCCGGATAGGTTGAAACAAATTAGAAGTAACCTATGGGAGATATGTGAAGGATAATAATCTGGAACGGAGTCTTGATTTGTGGATTAAAACAGGTAAATTATTTTAGTATAAGAAAAAGTTAGAAGAGTTAGGACAAACTCAAAAACAAATGGCTCTAATTAATATGGATGATTTTAAAGATGCAGACATATCTGGACAGGAAACAATGATACATAGAGGTCCCAAGAAAACCAAAGGGTATCCTTACTGGGCATGTCCAAATTGTGGACATTGTAACCCACCAGATGACACAATATGCCCAGTTTGTCAAACACCCTGGTCTTACAAATGTAAACCCTGTGAAGGACCAAATGTTAGAAAATCCGTTAGGTTTAGGAAATCTGTTAAATCTAAAAAGTTAATCAGTAAATGGTTGCCAGTGTTAAAAAAAAAGAAAAAAGACCTACTAATTATACCTGAAGATGTGCATGCCACAGACTAATATATTGGTAGACTAAAAATTGTACAGCATGTAATGTCAAGAGACCAAAAATGTCTCCTAAGAAAAATTTATGTATAGTCTCAAGCTTGGCATCTGCACCTCCAGTGTATAATTTACTTAAGGATTTGGTCCCTGCAAACTATATCCGGTGTGCACATAAGATGCTGTCACACCTGGTGTAGCTGCTGACGGACCTAATCCAGCGCGCCAAAAGTTGCGCTGAACCACTGCATAATATAAAAAAAAATTCAGAACTGTTGACATAACAGTTACAGAACTCCCTGATGTTAAACAACAATTTATGAAGTTCATTAAACATGTAAAAAAATTAAAAATAATTTAAACCTAAAAATAGAATCCAAAAAGGGTTATGAGTTTTCTGGATCCTGCTTAGTGATGGACAATTGGACTCAGGTGGCATGGAAATGCAAACATAAAACCAGCTGGTGGTAATCTATTCTTTACTCCTTTTTGCCTTTCCATGTGGGCTGGTCTGGTCCGTCATTAGGTAAAACTGGGGTCCAAAGGTCTCAGTTTCAGGCTGCTTTTGTCTCTGAAACTGCATGCTTATCAAATTGTGTAAAGAGATTATTCATAAATTGTAGTCAGTGTGTTTGCCCTTTTCTGTCATTTTGTGCCACAAAATAGAAAAATATATAGTCGGTAAAATACATTAATAAATATGTATTGAATCAGTGGCTACAAATGACTTGTAGACTTCAGAGGAAGTGTGTGATATAATGTATTATGTATGTATGTATTATGTAAGTTTATCATTAAACTCCAGCTAACCCCTGTTCGGAGTTGGGAGAGTGCTGGCTCACTCTCAGTGTTTTATTTGTGTGTGTAAAATAGTATTCTCTTAATATAAAGTTTTGGATAAGTATAATGAAATGTGTTGTGGCCAAATGAATATTGCCCCAGCCAATAGCAAAGGGCTGTCATAAGACTAAAAATATGACATGTATTTGCATTAAACAAATCTCCACAGTAAAATTAATATCTCTGTGTCTAAAACAGTAACAGTTCATAGGAAATAATTAGAAACATGTTGCAGATGTAAAAAAAATATTTTCTTTAATGTACAGCTCGTTACTGTTCCAGTTACAGTGTGTAATGAAATGCCAGAGAATCAGGAAGTGTTTGGGTAATTATTACAAGGGGTGGGGCCAAGTGATGAGGTAAACTAGGTAAGAGAAGTGGGCAGAACTGTAGTCATAGTCCATACCCCTAAGATAGAAGTCTGCCCTCATAATACAATTACATTTACATGGTATAAAATCAAGATTGTAACTGTAAACTGTAACAATGCATAAATGATACCTCTGAAAGATGTTAGGTGAACATATATTAACATTGCATCACTGCTGATGCTTGGCATATAACAGTAAAGGAGGGAGGTTTATTTTAGAAATATCTCTGATGCACCTTACAACAGCTTAAGTCATTTCTAGAATTAATCACCTATTGTACAAAATACATTCCAAGGGCATCACAGAAAACTAAGTTTTATATGATGTCATCAAAAGAACAACAAGTGTAAGGTATTTTTAAATAAAACCCAAATGTCAAGCCTTATTGCTATTCATATATTAAAAAAATGTAGGGTACATAGAAATAAGTTATAATATGCACAAAACAAAGTACAATTTCTAGGACGCTGCATTTCTGCTTATAGTAAGCATATCACTACAAAAAGGAGGAAAATTATTTCAGAAGTTAAACCTCCTCAAACATGTAAACAACTCATATCCTTTTAGGACTAATCACTTATTGCAGAGAGTGGATTGTAGGCGCATCACAGAAACTACAAGTGTTATATGATGCCCTAAAGGGACAAAATGCACAAGGTGCATTACTCATGACACAAGAACAGCTAGATGCTTTTTGTCAGCTAAAAACAGACATAATATCAGCACCAGCATTAGGACTTCCTGATTATGCAAGGCCTTTCAATTTGTTTTGCTGTGAAATTTCAGGCCATGCGCAAGGAATATTAACGCAGGTACATTGTGACAAACAGCGACCCCTAGCGTATTACTCAGTACAGTTAGACCCAGTCATACGGGCAGCACCAACCTGTGTCAAGTCAGTAGCAGCAGCAGCATTATTGTTAGACAAAGCTGCTGATATTGTTCTGGGTCATCCCTTAACTGTACAGGTGCCTCACTCAGTGACTGAAATTCTGAACCAAGCGCAGACTAAACATTTATCTGCTGCTAGACTAACCAAATATGAAGTAGCATTGCTTACACCATCCAATGTCACTATCAAACGTTGTACTTCTTTGAACCCAGCTACATTATTGCCGCTGGTTTCAAAAGAGGGGAATGGTGCGAGTGATGATGAAATGACAGGCACAGTGGTGCGAGTGATGATGAAATGACAGGCACAGAAAACCAATCAAATTTTTCAATTTCTACACACGCTCAAGAACATGATTGTATAGAGTTAATGACCCTTGAAGCCGCAAGTACACCAGAAATATAGGAACATCCTCTACTAAATGCAGATTTACATTTATTTGTGGATGGCTCCAGGTACTATGTGGATGGGGAACCACATACAGGTTTTGCAGTTACCACAGAGACAGACATCTTAATTCAGTAACCCTTGCCACCAGGTAGTTCAGCACAGGAGGCAGAGCTTAGGGCACTGATAGCAGCCTGTATTTATGCTGAAGGTCAAACAGTTAACGTTTATACAGACTCAAGGTACTGCTTTGGTATTGCCCATGACTATGCAGTTATCTGGAAGAGCAGAGATTTTATAGGTTCTTCAGGAAAACCAATAAAACATGCAGACTGTATTAGGGTATTATTTGCTGCCTTTCAATTGCCAAAGAAATTAGCAGTTATAAAGGTCAAAGCACACACTAAAGAGGATACTGCAGAGGTCAGAGGAAACCCTCTAGCTGATCAGGCTGCAAAAGCTGCAGCAGTCCAGCCTCTGCCAGACACTCAGGTGATGTTAACTATCACACCAGAGTCATTAGACTTACAGTTATTGTGCAAATTACAAGCACAGGCCTCAGGCAAGGAGAAAAAGGATTGGGAAAAATTAGGTGGGCGAATACACGGTGACAGATGGATGGTGGAGAACCGTATCTGTTTACCACGCTCACTTTACCCAGTCTTAGCACAAATATTGCATGGAAAAACTCACCAATCCAGAGATGCAATGGTGAGGATTCTAAACCAGCATTGGGTAGCACCAGGTTTCACACAAGCAGCACAGGCTTATGTTGCAGGGTGTGTAACTTGTGCTCTACACAACCCAGAAAAGGTTGTAAAGGTACCAGCAAAAAGTACCCCACAAACTTGCTACCCCTTTCAGAGATTACAAATAGACTTTATCCAGTTACCTAAATGTTCTGGGTATGAAAATGTACTTGTGTGCAAAGACCTATTCTAAAATTGGGTTGAAGCTTGGCATTGTAAAGCAGCAAACGCCAAAAACAGTTGCAAAGAAGTTAATGCAAGAAGTAATATGTAGATATGGAGTACCTTAAGTTATTAAAAGCAACAGAGGTACCCATTTCACAGGAGAAGTATTAGGCAAAATTCTGTCAGATTTAGGTGTTACTCAGGCCTTTTACACTCCCTATAGGCAGAGTAGTAAACATGTAGAAAAACTTGTTACCTTAAAACCAAAGCTATAAAAATAAGTTACAGAAACAGGCAAAATATGGCTAGAAGGTTTACCCATTGCTTTGTTCTCACAAATACTTCAAGTGGAAAGCATGGGTTAATACCATATGAAATCTTATTTTGGTATTGTTGCTAGGACAGTATGCTATTTTCCACAGCAACTGCAACATGAACATGGTAACTTAACTTATTATGTAATGCATATACAACAGCAACTAACCAAATTGCATGGCAAAGTTTTTGATTCTATTCCCAGATTCCAACTGTTCCCAAGACTCACATGAACTAAAGTAAGGTGATTGGGTGGTCACTAAGAAAGAAAAAGTCTCTTGAACCCAAATTCAAAGGACCGTTTTAAGTTCTGTTGACTACCGCCACTTCAGTCACGTTAAGTGAAAGAAACTCGTAAATAAACGCATCTCATTGCAAGAAAGTGACAAAGGAAGTATTATCCAATCAGATACATAATCAAAATATATAGATACAATTTAATAGGCCCCAGGCCATATAAGGGTCTGGGGGATGTATAATGTGTAACTTAGTTCTTCTTGTTAGCATGGTTATTCTTATATAAACAGTAATGATTGATCCTTACTTATATGAGGAGTCAAGTGATAGTGCAATAATCAGTAACTATGCCAAAAATAACAGAACAAAAGGGAATACACATAGGATGTCAACAATTACCCAGGTAATGACAAATAGGCATAGAAGATGCTAGTCATTGAATGTAAAACAGGACCAATATAAACAGTTGTCACCAATTGTTTACTGTATCTGCAGGCTATTGTGTCACGTTACAAACTGTATATGTAGTTAAATGTTGCACTTATTTAACTAATGATACTAACCCAGAAGATATTATTGATGAAAAGATGAATGAAGTAATACAGGTGAAAAATCAGTTTGCTACTAATCATAATTATACCAGTGTATTTCCAGATTCTTTCTTTTCTTGGTTTTATAAACACTATACAACCAATTGCTTTTCAGGAATATTATCTATTGTTGCTAAGGGACTTGTTTTGCTGTTAATTGCATATTTTATGGTAAGGCTTATTATGTGGATACTGACACTAAAATGTTTTTCTACCTAAGGCATTGCTGAAACTGCTAAACCGCAACCAATTTATAAGAAACTTATTGGAGGAGCTATAATATACAATTCCACATTCTTCTACTGTGATACCTGCCACACCAGATACACAGAAGCTTCCAGCTGTCCCTATTACTATGATGATGTGATCTAAAGGAACATTGCTTTCACAATATGAAGTTATAAACATTTTCAAGGACTATGAACATTATAATAATCTCATCTTGAGAAACCGCTTCTCTTTTGTGAACTTTCTCTTGTGGTTAGGAATAAGAGGATAGGGAACATTGGTTCTACCCGAGCATAGGGATGTTGAATGGACTAGCCCATGCCTGGAGTGCCCTTATGGTACACCAGTCGTGAAAGTAGGTGTCCCTATAGAATCAATGACCAGGTAAAGGAAGGGTAAATTAAATTAGAAACAAAGAGGGGAAGTTGATAAAGATGGAAGCCATATTTGTTCATAGGACTCCATTTTATAATTGACATCTTACAAACTGTTTCAAATTGTATTTCAGCTTAGAACTGACACAGGAAAGAGTGTAGACCTGTACTCTGTTTGAACCCATATTGTGAAGCCGTGACCTTTATCTAAGATAAACTCCTTGCACAAATATATTATCAGCAGCTAAATGTGAAGGCTGCAAAGGCATTTGTCAGTTTGCGGTATAACAGGAACGGAAGCAGAACCAGACATATGTAGATTATGAGTTTAACAAAAGTCCACTGTTGCCCCACGTAAAACCGCAAACTGGAATTATAGTGTTGCTAAGAAGATAGTTTATTAACCAATAGGATAAGAAAAGTATGTTAACCAATAGAATTAAAGAGATTATTAACCAATAGGATTATGTTTTGTGTAAGGAAGCTACGCCACAGTATGCAAATATGTACCTCTTTATAATGTAATGTTTTCAGGAAATAAAGCAGCTCTGCACTATTATTCCTCACTGAATACACGTGTGGCTAGTTATTACAAAGGTTATTTTGTTGACTGGTCACTGGCTGCAGCCGTGTATGAACCTGATGCTGACTGACTGAATGCGTGCTTGAACTTGGTTAAGCAAAGGGTGCCCTTTCCTGGGCTCCCCTTTATCACTGACCAGCGCTGTGTCCCCCACTGTATTACAGGAGCCAGGGCCTACAGCTGAGCAGTGCTGTGTTCTCCCAGTAGTGGATCTTGGCATGGGCAAGCAGGAATTTTGTCCGAGGCGCCGCCGCCGCCCGGAGGACGCCGCACCATGGCAAGATCCGCTACTGCTGTGCCCCCCGCTGCCCGCTGTGTCCCCCGCTGGTCCCCCGCTGTGAAGGGAACTAGACGCTATGCGTCTAGTTTCCCTTCGTGGAGAGGACCTTTGCTGTGCGTGCGAGTTGACGTCATCGCACACCGCACAGTATTGTGGGACTGACACAGACGCTAGGGGTCATAATTGACCTCTAGTGTCTGTCTATGCCAGATCCGAGGAGAGGAGCGGCGCCGGAGGAGGTCTGCAGCGGTCGGGAGTGGAGATAGTAAGTATTCATTTTTTTATTTTTTTTTTCTCTTTCAGCGGCGCTACTCTATTGTACAGGGGCGTAACTGACCACGCCCCCTGTATGAAGCCACGCCCCTATTTCCCGCCCGGGTCGCCAAAAGGGCAAGAACCGGCCCTGTGTTCTCCCCAAAGTATTACAGTAGCCAGGGGCTATAGCTGACCAGCGCTGTGTCCCCCAATGTATTACAGGAGCCAGGGCCTATAGCTGACCAGCGCTGTGTCCCCCAATGTATTACAGGAGCCAGGACCTATAGCTGACCAGCGCTGTGTTCCCCAATGTATTACAGGAGCCAGGGCCTATAGCTGACCAGCGCTGTGTACCCCAATGTATTACAGGAGCCAGGACCTATAGCTGACCAGCGCTGTGTCCCCCACTGTACTAAAGGAGGCAGGGCCTATAGCTGACCAGTGCTGTGTACCCCACTGTATTACAGGAGGCAGGGCCTATAGCTGACCAGCGCTGTGTCCCCCAATGTATTACAGGTGCCAGGACCTATAGATGACAAGCGCTGTGTTCCCACCAGTGTATTACAGGAGCCAGAACCTATAGCTGACCAGCGCTGTGTCCCCCACTGTACTAAAGGAGGCAGGGCCTATAGCTGACCAGTGCTGTGTCCCCCAATGTATTACAGGAGCCAGGGCCTATAGCTGACCAGCGCTGTGTCCCCGAGTGTATTACAGGAGCAAGGGCCTATAGCCGACCAGCGCTGTGTCCCCCAATGTATTACAGCAGCCAGGGGCTATAGCTGACCAGCGCTGTGTCCCTCAATGTATTACAGGAGCCAGGGCCTATAGCTGACCAGCGCTGTGTCCCCCCCCCCCCCCCCCCCCCCCAGTTGTATTACGGGAACCAGGGCCTATAGCTGACCAGCGCTGTGTCCCCTAGTGTATTACAAGAGCCAGGGCCTATGGCTGACCAGCGCTGTGTCCCCCCAATGTATTACAGGAGCCAGAGCCTATAGCTGACCAGTGCTGTGTCCCCTCCCCAATGTATTACAGTAGCCAGGGGCTATAGCTGACCAGCGCTGTGTCCCCCACTGTATTACAGGAGCCAGGGCCTATAGCTGAGCAGTGCTGTGTTCTCCCAGTAGCGGATCTTGCCATGGGCAAGCAGGACTTTTGCCCGAGGCGCCGCCTTCCGGAGGGCGCCGCCGCCGCCCGGAGGACGCTGCACCATGGCAAGATCCGCTACTGCTGTGTCCCCCGCTGGTCCCACTGGTTCCCCGCTGTGAAGGGAACTAGACGCTATGCGTCTAGTTTCCCTTCGTGGAGAGGACCTTTGCTGTGCGGTGCGCGATGACGTCATCGCGCACCGCACAGTATTGTGGGACTGACACAGACGCTAGGGGTCTGCAGCGGTCGGGAGTGGGGATAGTAAGTATTCATTTTTTTTATCTCTTTCAGCGGCGCTACTCTATTGTACAGGGGGCGTAACTGACCATGCCCCCTGTATGAAGCCACGCCCCTATTTCCCGCCCGGGCCGCCAAAAAGGGCAAGAACCGGCCCTGTGTTCTCCCCTAAGTATTACAGCAGCCAGGGGCTATAGCTGACCAGCGCTGTGGTCCTCCAATGGATTGCAGGAGCCAGGGCCTATAGCTGACAAGCGCTATATCCCCCAGTGTATTACAGCAGCCAGGGCCTATAGCTGACCAGCGCTGTGTCCCCCAATGTATTACAGGAGCCAGGACCTATAGCTGACCAGCGCTGTGTCCACCAATGTATTACAGGAACCAGGGCCTTAAGCTGACCAGCGCTGTTTCTCCAATGTATTACAGGAGCCAGGGGCTATAGCTGACCAGCGCTGTGTCCCCCAATGTATTACAGGAGCCAGGGCCTATAGCTGACCAGCGCTGTGTCCCCCAATGTATTACATGAGCCAGGGGCTATAGCTGACCAGCGCTGTATCCTCCCAATGTATTACAGGAGCCAGGGCCTATAGCTGACCAGTGCTGCATCCCCAGTGTATTACAGGAGCCAGGGCCTATAGCTGACCAGTGTTGTGTCCCCCAATGTATTACAGGAGCCAGGACCTATAGCTGATGAGCGCTGTGTCCCCCAATGTATTACAGGAGCCAGGGCCTATAGCTGACCAGCGCTGTATCCCCCAGTGTATTACAGGAGCCAGGGCCTATAGCTGAGCAGCGCTGTGTCCCCCAATGTATTACAGGAGCCAGGGCCTATAGCTGACCAGCACTGTTTCTCTCAATGTATTACAGGAGCCAGGGCCTATAGCTGACCAGCGCTGTTTCTCTCAATGTATTACAGGAGCCAGGGCCTATAGCTGACCAGCGCTGTGTCCCCCAGTGTATTACAGGAGCCAGGGCCTATAGCTGACCAGCGCTGAGTCCCCCAATGTATTACAGAAGCCAGGGCCTATAGCTGAACAGCGCTGTGTCCCCCAATGTATTACAGGAGACAGGACCTATAGCTGACCAGTGCTGTTTCTCCAATGTATTACAGGAGCCAGGGGCTATAGCTGACCAGCGCTGTGTCCCCCAATGTATTATATGAGCCAGGGGCTATAGCTGACCAGCGCTGTATCCTCCAATGTATTACAGGAGCCAGGGCCTATAGCTGACCAGCGCTGTAACCCTCAATGTATTACAGCAGACAGGGGCTATAGCTGACTAGCGCTGTGTCCCCCAGTGTATTACAGGAGCAAGGGCCTATAGCTGACTAGCGCTGTGCAACCAATGTATTACAGGAGCCAGGGCCTATAGCCGACCAGCGTTGTCCCCCCCAATGTATTACAGGAGCCAGGGGCCTATAGCTGACCAGCGCTGTGTCCCCCAATGTATTACAGGAGCCAGGGCCTATAGGTGACCAGCGCTGTGTCCCCCAATGTATTAAAGGAGCCAGGGCCTATAGCTGACCACCGCTGTGTTCTCCAATGTATTACAGGAGCCAGGACCTATAGCTGACCAGCACTGTGTCCCCCAATGTATTACAGGAGCCAGGGCCTATAGCTGACCAGCGCTGTGTCCCCTCCCCAATGTATTACAGGAGCCAGGGCCTATAGCTGACCAGCGCTGTGTCCCCCAATGTATTACAGGAGCCGGGACCTATAGTTGACCAGTGCTGTGTCCCCCAATGTATTACAGGAGCCAGGGCCTATAGCTGACCAGCGCTGTGTCCCCCAATGTATTACAGGAGCCAGGACTTATAGCTGACCAGCGCTGTGTCCCCCAATGTATTACAGGAGCCAGGACTTATAGCTGACCAGCGCTGTATCCCCCAGTGTATTATAGCAGCCAGGGCCTATAGCTGACCAGCGCTGTGTCCCCCAGTGTATTACAGGAGCAAGAGCCTATAGCTGACCAGCGCTGTCCTCCAATGTATTACAGGAGCCAGGGCCTATAGCTGACCAGCGCTGTGTCCCCCAGTGTATTACAGGAGCCAGGGCCTATAGCTGATCAGCGCTGTGCAACCCAATGTATTACAGGAGCCAGGGCCTATAGCTGACCAGCACTGTGTCCCCCAATGTATTACAGGAGCCAGGACTTATAGCTGACCAGCGCTGTGTCCCCCAATGTATTACAGGAGCCAGGACTTATAGCTGACCAGCGCTGTATCCCCCAATGTATTACAGGAGCCAGGGCCTATAGCTGACCAGCGCTGTGTCCCCCAGTGTATTACAGGAGCAAGGGCCTATAGCTGACCAGCGCTGTCCTCCAATGTATTACAGGAGCCAGGGCCTATAGCTGACCAGCGCTGTGTCCCCTAATGTATTACAGGAGCCAGGGCCTATAGCTGACCAGCGGTGTCCCTCAATGTATTACATGAGCCAGGGGCTATAGCTGACCAGCGCTGTGCAACCCAATGTATTACAGGAGCCAGGGCCTATAGCTGACCAGTGTTGTGTCCCCCAATGTATTACAGGAGCCAGGACCTATAGCTGACGAGCGCTGTGTCCCCCAATGTATTACAGGAGCCAGGGCCTATAGCTGACCAGCGCTGTATCCCCCAGTGTATTACAGGAGCCAGGGCCTATAGCTGACCAGCGCTGTGTCCCCCAGTGTATTACAGGAGCCAGGGCCTATAGCTGAGCAGCGCTGTATCCCCCAATGTATTACAGGAGCCAGGGCCTATAGCTGACCAGCGCTGTGTCCCCCAATGTATTATATGAGCCAGGGGCTATAGCTGACCAGCGCTGTATCCTCCAATGTATTACAGGAGCCAGGGCCTATAGCTGACCAGCGCTGTGTCCCCCAATGTATTATATGAGCCAGGGGCTATAGCTGACCAGCGCTGTATCCTCCAATGTATTACAGGAGCCAGGGCCTATAGCTGACCAGCGCTGTGCAACCCTATGTATTACAGGAGCCAGGGCCTATAGCTGACCAGCACTGTTTCTCTCAATGTATTACAGCAGCCAGGGGCTATAGCTGAGCAGCGCTGTGTCCCTCAATGTAATACAGGAGCCAGGGCCTATAGCTGACCAGCGCTGTGTCCCCCAGTGTATTACAGGAGCCAGGGCCTATAGCTGACCAGCGCTGAGTCCCCCAGTGTATTACAGGAGCTAGGGCCTATAGCTGACCAGCGCTGTGTCCCCCAGTGTATTACAGGAGCCAGGGGCTATAGCTGACCAGCGCTGTGTCCCCCAGTGTATTACAGGAGCCAGGGCCTATAGCTGACCAGCGCTGAGTCCCCCAATGTATTACAGAAGCCAGGGCCTATAGCTGAACAGCGCTGTGTCCCCCAATGTATTACAGGAGTCAGGACCTATAGCTGACCAGTGCTGTTTCTCCAATGTATTACAGGAGCCAGGGGCTATAGCTGACCAGCGCTGTGTCCCCCAGTGTATTACAGGAGCAAGCGCCTATAGCTGACCAGCGCTGTGTTCCCCAATGTATTACAGGAGCCAGGGCCTATAGCTGACTAGCGCTGTGCAACCCAATGTATTACAGGAGCCAGGGCCTATAGCTGACCAGTGCTGTATCCTCCAATGTATTACAGGAGCCAGGGCCTATAGCTGACCAGCGCTGTGTCCCTCAATGTATTACAGCAGCCAGGGGCTATAGCTGACCAGCGCTGTGTCCCCCAGTGTATTACAGGACCAAGGGCCTATAGCTGACCAGCGCTGTGTCCCCCAATGTATTACAGGAGCCAGGGCCTATAGCTGACTAGCGCTGTGCAACCCAATATATTACAGGAGCCAGGGCCTATAGCCGACCAGCGCTGTCCCCCCCAATGTATTACAGGAGCCAGGGGCCTATAGCTGACCAGCGCTGTGTCCCCCAATGTATTACAGGAGCCAGGGCCTATAGGTGACCAGCGATGTGTCCCCCAGTGTATTAAAGGAGCCAGGGCCTATAGCTGACCACCGCTGTGTCCTCCAATGTATTACAGGAGCCAGGGCCTATAGCTGACCAGCGCTGTGTCCCCCAGTGTATTAAAGGAGCCAGGGCCTATAGCTGACCACCGCTGTGTCCTCCAATGTATTACAGGAGCCAGTACCTATAGCTGACCAGCACTGTGTCCCCCAATGTATTACAGGAGCCAGGGCCTATAGCTGACCAGCGCTGTGTCCCCTCCCCAATGTATTACAGGAGCCAGGGCCTATAGCTGACCAGCGCTGTGTCCCCCAGTGTATTACAGGAGCCGGGACCTATAGTTGACCAGCGCTGTGTCCCCCAGTGTATTACAGGAGCAAGGGCCTATAGCTGACCAGCGCTGTGTCCCCCAGTGTATTACAGGAGCCAGGGCCTATAGCTGACCAGCGCTGTGTCCCCCCAGTGTTTTACAGGAGCCAGGGCCTATAGCTGACCAGCACTGTGTCCCTCAATGTATTACAGGTGTCAGGGCCTATAGCTGACCAGCGCTGTGCAACCCAATGTATTACAGGAGCCAGGGGCTATAGCTGACCAGCGTTGTGTCCCCCAAAGTATTACAGCAGCCAGGGCCTATAGCTGACCAGTGCTGTGTCCCCCAATGTATTACAGGAGCCAAGACCTATAGCTGACCAGCGCTGTGCAACCCACTGTATTACAGGAGCCAGAGCCTATAGCTGACCAGCGCCGTGTCCCCCAATGTATTACAGGAGCCAAGACCTATAGCTGACCAGCGCTGTGTCCCCCAATGTATTACAGGAGTCAGGACCTATAGCTGACCAGCGCTGTGTCCCCCAATATATTACAGGAGCCAGAGTCTATAGCTGACCAGCGCTGTGTCCCCCAATGTATTACAGGAGCCAGGGGCTATAGCTGACCAGCGCTGTGTCTCCCAATATATTACAGGAGCCAGGGGCTATAGCTGACCAGCGCTGTGTCCCCCAATGTATTACAGGAGCCAGGGGCTATAGCTGACCAGCGCTGTGTCCCCCAATGTATTACAGGTGCCAGGGCCTATAGCTGACCAGCGCTGTGTCCCCTCCCCAATGTATTACAGGAGCCAGGGCCTATAGCTGACCAGCGCTGTGTCCCCCAGTGTATTACAGGAGCCGGGACCTATAGTTGACCAGTGCTGTGTCCCCCAATGTATTACGGGAGCCAGGGCCTATAGCTGACCAGCGCTGTGTCCCCCAATGTATTACAGGAGCCAGGACTTATAGCTGACCAGCGCTGTGTCCCCCAATGTATTACAGGAGCCAGGACTTATAGCTGACCAGCGCTGTATCCCCCAGTGTATTATAGCAGCCAGGGCCTATAGCTGACCAGCGCTGTGTCCCCCAGTGTATTACAGGAGCAAGAGCCTATAGCTGACCAGCGCTGTCCTCCAATGTATTACAGGAGCCAGGGCCTATAGCTGACCAGCGCTGTGTCCCCCAGTGTATTACAGGAGCCAGGGCCTATAGCTGACCAGCGCTGTGCAACCCAATGTATTACAGGAGCCAGGGCCTATAGCTGACCAGCGCTGTGTCCCCCAATGTATTACAGGAGCCAGGACTTATAGCTGACCAGCGCTGTGTCCCCCAATGTATTACAGGAGCCAGGACTTATAGCTGACCAGCGCTGTATCCCCCAATGTATTACCGGAGCCAGGGCCTATAGCTGACCAGCGCTGTGTCCCCCAATGTATTACAGAAGCCAGGGCCTATAGCTGAACAGCGCTGTGTCCCCCAGTGTATTACAGGAGACAGGACCTATAGCTGACCAGTGCTGTTTCTCCAATGTATTACAGGAGCCAGGGGCTATAGCTGACCAGCGCTGTGTCCCCCAATGTATTACAGGAGACAGGGCCTATAGCTGACCAGCGCTGTGTCCCCCAATGTATTATATGAGCCAGGGGCTATAGCTGACCAGCGCTGTATCCTCCAATGTATTACAGGAGCCAGGGCCTATAGCTGACCAGCGCTGTGCAAACCAATGTATTACAGGAGCCAGGGCCTATAGCTGACCAGCACTGTTTCTCTCAATGTATTACAGGAGCCAGGGCCTATAGCTGAGCAGCGCTGTGTCCCTCAATGTAATACAGGAGCCAGGGCCTATAGCTGACCAGCGCTGTGTCCCCCAGTGTATTACAGGAGCCAGGGCCTATAGCTGACCAGCGCTGAGTCCCCCAGTGTATTACTGGAGCCAGGGCCTATAGCTGACCAGCGCTGTGTCCCCTAGTGTATTACAGGAGCCAGGGGCTATAGCTGACCAGCGTTGTGTCCCCCAGTGTATTACAGGAGCCAGGGCCTATAGCTGACCAGCGCTGAGTCCCCCAATGTATTACAGAAGCCAGGGCCTATAGCTGAACAGCGCTGTGTCCCCCAATGTATTACAGGAGTCAGGACCTATAGCTGACCAGTGCTGTTTCTCCAATGTATTACAGGAGCCAGGGGCTATAGCTGACCAGCGCTGTGTCCCTCAATGTATTACAGCAGCCAGGGGCTATAGCTGACCAGCGCTGTGTCCCCCAGTGTATTACAGGAGCAAGCGCCTATAGCTGACCAGCGCTGTGTTCCCCAATGTATTACAGGAGCCAGGGCCTATAGCTGACTAGCGCTGTGCAACCCAATGTATTACAGGAGCCAGGGCCTATAGCTGACCAGTGCTGTATCCTCCAATGTATTACAGGAGCCAGGGCCTATAGCTGACCAGTGCTGTGTCCTTCAATGTATTACAGCAGCCAGGGGCTATAGCTGACCAGCGCTGTGTCCCCCAGTGTATTACAAGACCGAGGGCCTATAGCTGACCAGCGCTGTGTCCCCCAATGTATTACAGGAGCCAGGGCCTATAGCTGACTAGCGCTGTGCAACCCAATATATTACAGGAGCCAGGGCCTATAGCCGACCAGCGCTGTCCCCCCCAATGTATTACAGGAGCCAGGGGCCTATAGCTGACCAGCGCTGTGTCCCCCAATGTATTACAGGAGCCAGGGCCTATAGGTGACCAGCGATGTGTCCCCCAGTGTATTAAAGGAGCCAGGGCCTATAGCTGACCACCGCTGTGTCCTCCAATGTATTACAGGAGCCAGGGCCTATAGCTGACCAGCGCTGTGTCCCCCAATGTATTACAGGAGCCAGGGCCTATAGCTGACCAGCGCTGTGTCCCCCAATGTATTACAGGAGCCAGGGCCTATAGCTGACCAGCGCTGTGTTCCCTCCCCAATGTATTACAGGAGCCAGGGCCTATAGCTGACCAGCGCTGTGTCCCCCAGTGTATTACAGGAGCCGGGACCTATAGTTGACCAGCGCTGTGTCCCCCAGTGTATTACAGGAGCCGGGACCTATAGTTGACCAGCGCTGTCCCCCCCAGTGTATTACAGGAGCAAGGGCCTATAGCTGACCAGCGCTGTGTCCCCTCCCCAATGTATTACAGGAGCCAGGGCCTATAGCTGACCAGCGCTGTGTCCCCCAGTGTATTACAGGAGCCGGGACCTATAGTTGACCAGCGCTGTGTCCCCCAGTGTATTACAGGAGCCGGGACCTATAGTTGACCAGCGCTGTCCCCCCCAGTGTATTACAGGAGCCAGAGCCTATAGCTGACCAGCACTGTGTCCCTCAATGTATTACAGGTGTCAGGGCCTATAGCTGACCAGCGCTGTGCAACCCAATGTATTACAGGAGCCAGGGGCTATAGCTGACCAGCGTTGTGTCCCCCAAAGTATTACAGCAGCCAGGGCCTATAGCTGACCAGTGCTGTGTCCCCCAATGTATTACAGGAGCCAAGACCTATAGCTGACCAGCGCTGTGTCCCCCACTGTATTACAGGAGCCAGAGCCTATAGCTGACCAGCGCTGTGTCCCCCAATGTATTACAGGAGCCAAGACCTATAGCTGACCAGCGCTGTGTCCCCCAATGTATTACAGGAGTCAGGACCTATAGCTGACCAGCGCTGTGTCCCCCAATGTATTACAGGAGCCAGGGGCTATAGCTGACCAGCGCTGTGTCTCCCAATGTATTACAGGAGCCAGGGGCTATAGCTGACCAGCGCTGTGTCCCCCAATGTATTACAGGAGCCAGGGGCTATAGCTGACCAGCGCTGTGTCCCCCAATGTATTACAGGTGCCAGGGCCTATAGCTGACCAGCGATGTGTCCCCCAGTGTATTACAGGAGCCAGGGCCTATAGCTGACCAGCGATGTGTCCCCCAGTGTATTACAGGAGCCAGGGCCTATAGCTGACCAGCGATGTGTCCCCCAGTGTATTACAGGAGCCAAAGCCTATAGCTGACCAGCGCTGTGTCCTCCAATGTATTACAGGAGCCAGGGCCTATAGCTGACCAGCGATGTGTCCCCCAGTGTATTACAGGAGCCAGGGCCTATAGCTGACCAGCGATGTGTCCCCCAGTGTATTACAGGAGCCAAAGCCTATAGCTGACCAGCGCTGTGTCCCCCAATGTATTACAGGTGCCAGGGCCTATAGCTGACCAGCGCTGTGTCCCCCAATGTATTACAGGAGCCAGGGCCTATAGCTGACCAGCGATGTGTCCCCCAGTGTATTACAGGAGCCAAAGCCTATAGCTGACCAGCGCTGTGTCCTCCAATGTATTACAGGAGCCAGGGCCTATAGCTGACCAGCACTTTGTCCCCCAGTGTATAATGAGGTATTGAGGTAACAGAATACTGTAATTAGGAGGCATCAGTCACTCTGTGTTTTGTACTTGTCTTTATTAAAGTGTAAAAATAACAATAACTGTAGACAAAGGTCATTTACAGCGAAGACTGTTGTGAAACTTTGAAATACTTTATTGTAATGCCCAGACGGATGGTCCTGTGGAGTGCCCCCTAGTGGAGGGTCGGTGGAGTTACACAGTTGTGAGCATGGAGGGCGGCTTGTTCTTCACACTGATGGTTATCACCCCGGCTTTCTTCTTGGCCGAGGGGAGATGAGCCATGGCGCGGCTGTAATTGTGCTGTGGTAACGAGACGACACGTTATTACTGTCACAGCTCCTACACCAAGACAGACCGCCATCGCCCTGCGCTTTAATTACCGCCATCATCCTGCGCTGTAATTACTGCCATCGCCCTGCGCTGTAATTACTGCCATCGCCCTGCGCTGTAATTACTGCCATCGCCCGGCGCTGTAATTACTGCCATCGCCCTGCGCTGTAATTACTGCCATCGCCCTGCGCTGTAATTTCTGCCATCGCCCTGCGCTGTAATTACTGTCATCATCCTGCGCTGTAATTACTGTAATCGCCCTGTGCTGTAATTACTGCCATCGCCCTGCGCTGTAATTACTGCCATCTAGGACACATGCACCCCGATACCTAATGTCTCCAGGAAGAAGACACTGCTCTGACTCACAGTAACACCATGCTATACTGCAGGGGGCAGATGTAACATGTGCACCTGGGTAACACCATGCTGTACTGCAGGGGGCAGATGTAACATGTGCACCTGGGTAACACCATGCTGTACTGCAGGGGGCAGATGTAACATGTGCACCTGGGTAACACCATGCTATACTGCAGGGGGCAGATGTAACATGTGCACCTGGGTAACACCATGCTATACTGCAGGGGGCAGATGTAACATGTGCACCTGGGTAACACCATGCTATACTGCAGGGGGCAGATGTAACATGTGCACCTGGGTAACACCATGCTATACTGCAGGGGGCAGATGTAACATGTGCACCTGGGTAACACCATGCTGTACTGCAGGGGGCAGATGTAACATGTGCACCTGGGTAACACCATGCTATACTGCAGGGGGCAGATGTAACATGTGCACCTGGGTAACACCATGCTGTACTGCAGGGGGCAGATGTAACATGTGCACCTGGGTAACACCATGCTATACTGCAGGGGGCAGATGTAACATGTGCACCTGGGTAACACCATACTGTACTGCAGGGGGCAGATGTAACATGTGCACCTGAGTAACACCATGCTGTACTGCAGGGGGCAGATGTAACACGTGCACCTGGGTAACACCATACTGTACTGCAGGGGGCAGATGTAACATGTGCACCTGGGTAACACCATGCTGTACTGCAGGGGGCAGATGTAACATGTGCACCTGGGTAACACCATGCTATACTGCAGGGGGCAGATGTAACATGTGCACCTGGGTAACACCATGCTGTACTGCAGGGGGCAGATGTAACATGTGCACCTGGGTAACACCATGCTATACTGCAGGGGGCAGATGTAACATGTGCACCTGGGTAACACCATACTGTACTGCAGGGGGCAGATGTAACATGTGCACCTGAGTAACACCATGCTGTACTGCAGGGGGCAGATGTAACACGTGCACCTGGGTAACACCATACTGTACTGCAGGGGGCAGATGTAACATGTGCACCTGGGTAACACCATGCTATACTGCAGGGGACAGATGTAACACGTGCACCTGGGTAACACCATGCTGTACTGCAGGGGGCAGATGTAACACGTGCACCTGGGTAACACCATGCTGTACTGCAGGGGGCAGATGTAACATGTGCACCTGGGTAACACCATGCTATACTGCAGGGGGCAGATGTAACACGTGCACCTGGGTAACACCATGCTGTACTGCAGGAGGCAGATGTAACATGTGCACCTGGGTAACACCATGCTAGACTGCAGGGGACAGATGTAACACGTGCACCTGGGTAACACCATGCTATACTGCAGGGGACAGATGTAACACGTGCACCTGGGTAACACCATGCTGTACTGCAGGGGGCAGATGTAACATGGACACCTGGGTAACACCATGCTGCACTGCAGGGGGAGATGTAACATGTGCACCTGGGTAACACCATGCTATACTGCAGGGGGCAGATGTAACATGTGCACCTGGGTAACACCATACTGTAATGCAGGGGGCAGATGTAACATGTGCACCTGGGTAACACCATACTGTAATGCAGGGGGCAGATGTAACATGTGCACCTGGGTAACACCATGCTGTACTGCAGGGGCAGATGTAACATGTGCACCTGGGTAACACCATGCTGTACTGCAGGGGGCAGATGTAACACGTGCACCTGGGTAACACCATGCTGTACTGCAGGGGGCAGATGTAACATGTGCACCTGGGTAACACCATGCTATACTGCAGGGGGCAGATGTAACATGTGCACCTGGGTAACACCATACTGTACTGCAGGGGGCAGATGTAACATGTGCACCTGAGTAACACCATGCTGTACTGCAGGGGGCAGATGTAACATGTGCACCTGGGTAACACCATACTGTACTGCAGGGGGCAGATGTAACACGTGCACCTGGGTAACACCATACTGTACTGCTGGGGGGCAGATGTAACACGTGCACCTGGGTAACACCATGCTATACTGCAGGGGGCAGATGTAACACGTGCACCTGGGTAACACCATGCTGTACTGCAGGGGCAGATGTAACATGTGCACCTGGGTAACACCATGCTATACTGCAGGGGGCAGATGTAACACGTGCACCTGGGTAACACCATGCTGTACTGCAGGGGCAGATGTAACACGTGCACCTGGGTAACACCATGCTGTACTGCAGGGGGCAGATGTAACACGTGCACCTGGGTAACACCATGCTGTACTGCAGGGGCAGATGTAACACGTGCACCTGGGTAACACCATGCTATACTGCAGGGGGCAGATGTAACATGTGCACCTGGGTAACACCATGCTGTACTGCAGGGGGCAGATGTAACATGTGCACCTGGGTAACACCATGCTGTACTGCAGGGGCAGATGTAACACGTGCACCTGGGTAACACCATGCTATACTGCAGGGGGCAGATGTAACATGTGCACCTGGGTAACACCATGCTGTACTGCAGGGGCAGATGTAACACATGCACCTGGGTAACACCATGCTGTACTGCAGGGGGGCAGATGTAACATGTGCACCTGGGTAACACCATGCTATACTGCAGAGGGCAGATGTAACACGTGCACCTGGGTAACACCATGCTATACTGCAGGGGGCAGATGTAACATGTGCACCTGGGTAACACCATGCTGTACTGCAGGGGCAGATGTAACATGTGCACCTGGGTAACACCATGCTGTACTGCAGGGGGGCAGATGTAACACGTGCACCTGGGTAACACCATGCTGTACTGCAGGGGCAGATGTAACACGTGCACCTGGGTAACACCATGCTATACTGCAGGGGGCAGATGTAACACGTGCACCTGGGTAACACCATGCTGTACTGCAGGGGCAGATGTAACATGTGCACCTGGGTAACACCATGCTGTACTGCAGGGGGCAGATGTAACATGTGCACCTGGGTAACACCATGCTGTACTGCAGGGGCAGATGTAACACGTGCACCTGGGTAACACCATGCTATACTGCAGGGGGCAGATGTAACACGTGCACCTGGGTAACACCATGCTATACTGCAGGGGCAGATGTAACACGTGCACCTGGGTAACACCATGCTATACTGCAGGGGGCAGATGTAACATGTGCACCTGGGTAACACCATGCTGTACTGCAGGGGCAGATGTAACATGTGCACCTGGGTAAAACCATGCTGTACTGCAGGGGGGCAGATGTAACATGTGCACCTGGGTAACACCATGCTATACTGTAGGGGGACAGATGTAACATGTGCACCTGGGTAACACCATGCTGTACTGCAGGGGGCAGATGTAACATGTGCACCTGGGTAACACCATGCTGTACTGCAGAGGACAGATGTAACATGTGCACCTGGGTAACACCATGCTATACTGCAGGGGGACAGATGTAACATGTGCACCTGGGTAACACCATGCTGTACTGCAGGGGGCAGATGTAACATGTGCACCTGGGTAACACCATGCTATACTGCAGGGGGACAGATGTAACATGTGCACCTGGGTAACACCATGCTGTACTGCAGGGGGACAGATGTAACACGTGCACCTGGGTAACACCATGCTGTACTGCAGAGGGCAGATGTAACACGTGCACCTGGGTAACACCATGCTGTACTGCAGAGGGCAGATGTAACATGTGCACTTGGGTAACACCATGCTATACTGCAGAGGGCAGATGTAACACGTGCACCTGGGTAACACCATGCTATACTGCAGGGGGCAGATGTAACATGTGCACCTGGGTAACACCATGCTATACTGCAGGGGGCAGATGTAACACGTGCACCTGGGTAACACCATGCTATACTGCAGAGGGCAGATGTAACACGTGCACCTGGGTAACACCATGCTATACTGCAGGGGGCAGATGTAACACGTGCACCTGGGTAACACCATGCTGTACTGCAGAGGGCAGATGTAACACGTGCACCTGGGTAACACCATGCTATACTGCAGGGGGCAGATGTAACACGTGCACCTGGGTAACACCATGCTATACTGCAGGGGGCAGATGTAACACGTGCACCTGGGTAACACCATGCTATACTGCAGGGGGCAGATGTAACACGTGCACCTGGGTAACACCATGCTGTACTGCAGGGGGCAGATGTAACACGTGCACCTGGGTAACACCATGCTATACTGCAGGGGGCAGATGTAACACGTGCACCTGGGTAACACCATGCTATACTGCAGGGGGCAGATGTAACACGTGCACCTGGGTAACACCATGCTATACTGCAGGGGGCAGATGTAACACGTGCACCTGGGTAACACCATGCTGTACTGCAGAGGGCAGATGTAACACGTGCACCTGGGTAACACCATGCTGTACTGCAGGGGACAGATGTAACACGTGCACCTGGGTAACACCATGCTATACTGCAGGGGGCAGATGTAACATGTGCACCTGGGTAACACCATGCTGTACTGCAGGGGGCAGATGTAACATGTGCACCTGGGTAACACCATGCTGTACTGCAGGTGCAGATGTAACATGTGCACCTGGGAAACACCATGCTATACTGCAGGGGGCAGATGTAACATGTGCACCTGGGTAACACCATGCTGTACTGCAGGGGGCAGATGTAACACGTGCACCTGGGTAACACCATGCTATACTGCAGGGGGCAGATGTAACACGTGCACCTGGGTAACACCATGCTGTACTGCAGGGGGCAGATGTAACACGTGCACCTGGGTAACACCATGCTGTACTGCAGGGGGCAGATGTAACATGTGCACCTGGGTAACACCATGCTATACTGCAGAGGGCAGATGTAACATGTGCACCTGGGTAACACCATGCTGTGCTGCAGGGGGCAGATGTAACATGTGCACCTGGGTAACACCATGCTATACTGCAGAGGGCAGATGTAACATGTGCACCTGGGTAACACCATGCTGTACTGCAGGGGGCAGATGTAACATGTGCACCTGGGTAACACCATGCTGTACTGCAGGGGCAGATGTAACATGTGCACCTGGGTAACACCATGCTGTACTGCAGGGGGGCAGATGTAACACGTGCACCTGGGTAACACCATGCTGTACTGCAGGGGCAGATGTAACACGTGCACCTGGGTAACACCATGCTATACTGCAGGGGGCAGATGTAACACGTGCACCTGGGTAACACCATGCTGTACTGCAGGGGCAGATGTAACATGTGCACCTGGGTAACACCATGCTGTACTGCAGGGGGCAGATGTAACATGTGCACCTGGGTAACACCATGCTGTACTGCAGGGGCAGATGTAACACGTGCACCTGGGTAACACCATGCTATACTGCAGGGGGCAGATGTAACACGTGCACCTGGGTAACACCATGCTATACTGCAGGGGCAGATGTAACACGTGCACCTGGGTAACACCATGCTATACTGCAGGGGGCAGATGTAACATGTGCACCTGGGTAACACCATGCTGTACTGCAGGGGGCAGATGTAACATGTGCACCTGGGTAACACCATGCTGTACTGCAGGGGCAGATGTAACATGTGCACCTGGGTAAAACCATGCTGTACTGCAGGGGGGCAGATGTAACATGTGCACCTGGGTAACACCATGCTGTGCTGCAGGGGCAGATGTAACACGTGCACCTGGGTAACACCATGCTGTACTGCAGAGGACAGATGTAACATGTGCACCTGGGTAACACCATGCTATACTGCAGGGGGACAGATGTAACATGTGCACCTGGGTAACACCATGCTGTACTGCAGGGGGCAGATGTAACATGTGCACCTGGGTAACACCATGCTATACTGCAGGGGGACAGATGTAACATGTGCACCTGGGTAACACCATGCTGTACTGCAGGGGGACAGATGTAACACGTGCACCTGGGTAACACCATGCTGTACTGCAGGGGGCAGATGTAACATGTGCACCTGAGTAACACCATGCTATACTGCAGGGGGCAGATGTAACATGTGCACCTGGGTAACACCATGCTGTACTGCAGGGGGCAGATGTAACATGTGCACCTGGGTAACACCATGCTATACTGCAGGGGACAGATGTAACACGTGCACCTGGGTAACACCATGCTATACTGCAGGGGGCAGATGTAACATGTGCACCTGGGTAACACCATGCTATACTGCAGGGGACAGATGTAACACGTGCACCTGGGTAACACCATGCTATACTGCAGGGGGCAGATGTAACACGTGCACCTGGGTAACACCATGCTATACTGCAGAGGGCAGATGTAACATGTGCACCTGGGTAACACCATGCTGTACTGCAGGGGGCAGATGTAACATGTGCACCTGGGTAACACCATGCTATACTGCAGGGGGCAGATGTAACATGTGCACCTGGGTAACACCATGCTGTACTGCAGGGGGCAGATGTAACATGTGCACCTGGGTAACACCATGCTGTACTGCAGGGGGACAGATGTAACATGTGCACCTGGGTAACACCATGCTATACTGCAGGGGACAGATGTAACACGTGCACCTGGGTAACACCATGCTATACTGCAGGGGACAGATGTAACACGTGCACCTGGGTAACACCATGCTGTACTGCAGAGGGCAGATGTAACATGTGCACTTGGGTAACACCATGCTATACTGCAGAGGGCAGATGTAACACGTGCACCTGGGTAACACCATGCTATACTGCAGGGGGCAGATGTAACATGTGCACCTGGGTAACACCATGCTATACTGCAGGGGGCAGATGTAACACGTGCACCTGGGTAACACCATGCTATACTGCAGGGGGCAGATGTAACACGTGCACCTGGGTAACACCATGCTGTACTGCAGAGGGCAGATGTAACATGTGCACTTGGGTAACACCATGCTATACTGCAGAGGGCAGATGTAACACGTGCACCTGGGTAACACCATGCTATACTGCAGGGGGCAGATGTAACATGTGCACCTGGGTAACACCATGCTATACTGCAGGGGGCAGATGTAACACGTGCACCTGGGTAACACCATGCTATACTGCAGAGGGCAGATGTAACACGTGCACCTGGGTAACACCATGCTATACTGCAGGGGGCAGATGTAACATGTGCACCTGGGTAACACCATGCTGTACTGCAGAGGGCAGATGTAACACGTGCACCTGGGTAACACCATGCTATACTGCAGGGGGCAGATGTAACACGTGCACCTGGGTAACACCATGCTATACTGCAGGGGGCAGATGTAACACGTGCACCTGGGTAACACCATGCTATACTGCAGGGGGCAGATGTAACACGTGCACCTGGGTAACACCATGCTGTACTGCAGGGGGCAGATGTAACACGTGCACCTGGGTAACACCATGCTATACTGCAGGGGGCAGATGTAACACGTGCACCTGGGTAACACCATGCTATACTGCAGGGGGCAGATGTAACACGTGCACCTGGGTAACACCATGCTATACTGCAGGGGGCAGATGTAACACGTGCACCTGGGTAACACCATGCTGTACTGCAGAGGGCAGATGTAACACGTGCACCTGGGTAACACCATGCTGTACTGCAGGGGACAGATGTAACACGTGCACCTGGGTAACACCATGCTATACTGCAGGGGGCAGATGTAACATGTGCACCTGGGTAACACCATGCTGTACTGCAGGGGGCAGATGTAACATGTGCACCTGGGTAACACCATGCTGTACTGCAGGTGCAGATGTAACATGTGCACCTGGGAAACACCATGCTATACTGCAGGGGGCAGATGTAACATGTGCACCTGGGTAACACCATGCTGTACTGCAGGGGCAGATGTAACATGTGCACCTGGGTAACACCATGCTATACTGCAGGGGGCAGATGTAACATGTGCACCTGGGTAACACCATGCTGTGCTGCAGGGGGCAGATGTAACATGTGCACCTGGGTAACACCATGCTATACTGCAGAGGGCAGATGTAACATGTGCACCTGGGTAACACCATGCTGTGCTGCAGGGGGCAGATGTAACATGTGCACCTGGGTAACACCATGCTATACTGCAGAGGGCAGATGTAACATGTGCACCTGGGTAACACCATGCTGTACTGCAGGGGGCAGATGTAACATGTGCACCTGGGTAACACCATGCTGTACTGCAGGGGCAGATGTAACATGTGCACCTGGGTAACACCATGCTATACTGCAGGGGGCAGATGTAACATGTGCACCTGGGTAACACCATGCTGTGCTGCAGGGGGCAGATGTAACATGTGCACCTGGGTAACACCATGCTATACTGCAGAGGGCAGATGTAACATGTGCACCTGGGTAACACCATGCTGTACTGCAGGGGGCAGATGTAACATGTGCACCTGGGTAACACCATGCTGTGCTGCAGGGGGCAGATGTAACATGTGCACCTGGGTAACACCATGCTATACTGCAGAGGGCAGATGTAACATGTGCACCTGGGTAACACCATGCTGTACTGCAGGGGGCAGATGTAACATGTGCACCTGGGTAACACCATGCTGTACTGCAGGGGGCAGATGTAACATGTGCACCTGGGTAACACCATGCTGTACTGCAGGGGGCAGATGTAACATGTGCACCTGAGTAACACCATGCTATACTGCAGGGGGCAGATGTAACATGTGCACCTGGGTAACACCATGCTGTACTGCAGGGGGCAGATGTAACATGTGCACCTGGGTAACACCATGCTATACTGCAGGGGACAGATGTAACACGTGCACCTGGGTAACACCATGCTATACTGCAGGGGGCAGATGTAACACGTGCACCTGGGTAACACCATGCTATACTGCAGGGGACAGATGTAACACGTGCACCTGGGTAACACCATGCTATACTGCAGGGGGCAGATGTAACACGTGCACCTGGGTAACACCATGCTATACTGCAGGGGGCAGATGTAACACGTGCACCTGGGTAACACCATGCTATACTGCAGGGGGCAGATGTAACATGTGCACCTGGGTAACACCATGCTATACTGCAGGGGGCAGATGTAACACGTGCACCTGGGTAACACCATGCTATACTGCAGGGGGCAGATGTAACACGTGCACCTGGGTAACACCATGCTATACTGCAGGGGGCAGATGTAACATGTGCACCTGGGTAACACCATGCTGTACTGCAGGGGCAGATGTAACATGTGCACCTGGGTAACACCATGCTATACTGCAGGGGGCAGATGTAACATGTGCACCTGGGTAACACCATGCTGTGCTGCAGGGGGCAGATGTAACATGTGCACCTGGGTAACACCATGCTATACTGCAGAGGGCAGATGTAACATGTGCACCTGGGTAACACCATGCTGTGCTGCAGGGGGCAGATGTAACATGTGCACCTGGGTAACACCATGCTATACTGCAGAGGGCAGATGTAACATGTGCACCTGGGTAACACCATGCTGTACTGCAGGGGGCAGATGTAACATGTGCACCTGGGTAACACCATGCTGTACTGCAGGGGCAGATGTAACATGTGCACCTGGGTAACACCATGCTATACTGCAGGGGGCAGATGTAACATGTGCACCTGGGTAACACCATGCTGTGCTGCAGGGGGCAGATGTAACATGTGCACCTGGGTAACACCATGCTATACTGCAGAGGGCAGATGTAACATGTGCACCTGGGTAACACCATGCTGTACTGCAGGGGGCAGATGTAACATGTGCACCTGGGTAACACCATGCTGTGCTGCAGGGGGCAGATGTAACATGTGCACCTGGGTAACACCATGCTATACTGCAGAGGGCAGATGTAACATGTGCACCTGGGTAACACCATGCTGTACTGCAGGGGGCAGATGTAACATGTGCACCTGGGTAACACCATGCTGTACTGCAGGGGGCAGATGTAACATGTGCACCTGGGTAACACCATGCTGTACTGCAGGGGGCAGATGTAACATGTGCACCTGAGTAACACCATGCTATACTGCAGGGGGCAGATGTAACATGTGCACCTGGGTAACACCATGCTGTACTGCAGGGGGCAGATGTAACATGTGCACCTGGGTAACACCATGCTATACTGCAGGGGACAGATGTAACACGTGCACCTGGGTAACACCATGCTATACTGCAGGGGGCAGATGTAACATGTGCACCTGGGTAACACCATGCTATACTGCAGGGGACAGATGTAACACGTGCACCTGGGTAACACCATGCTATACTGCAGGGGGCAGATGTAACACGTGCACCTGGGTAACACCATGCTATACTGCAGGGGGCAGATGTAACACGTGCACCTGGGTAACACCATGCTATACTGCAGGGGGCAGATGTAACATGTGCACCTGGGTAACACCATGCTATACTGCAGGGGGCAGATGTAACACGTGCACCTGGGTAACACCATGCTATACTGCAGGGGGCAGATGTAACACGTGCACCTGGGTAACACCATGCTATACTGCAGGGGGCAGATGTAACACGTGCACCTGGGTAACACCATGCTATACTGCAGGGGGACAGATGTAACATGTGCACCTGGGTAACACCATGCTATACTGCAGGGGGCAGATGTAACACGTGCACCTGGGTAACACCATGCTGTACTGCAGGGGCAGATGTAACATGTGCACCTGGGTAACACCATGCTGTACTGCAGGAGGCAGATGTAACATGTGCACCTGGGTAACACCATGCTATACTGCAGGGGGACAGATGTAACATGTGCACCTGGGTAACACCATGCTATACTGCAGGGGGCAGATGTAACACGTGCACCTGGGTAACACCATGCTGTACTGCAGGGGCAGATGTAACATGTGCACCTGGGTAACACCATGCTGTACTGCAGGAGGCAGATGTAACATGTGCACCTGGGTAACACCATGCTGTACTGCAGGGGGCAGATGTAACACGTGCACCTGGGTAACACCATGCTATACTGCAGGGGGACAGATGTAACATGTGCACCTGGGTAACACCATGCTATACTGCAGGGGGCAGATGTAACACGTGCACCTGGGTAACACCATGCTGTACTGCAGGGGCAGATGTAACATGTGCACCTGGGTAACACCATGCTGTACTGCAGGAGGCAGATGTAACATGTGCACCTGGGTAACACCATGCTGTACTGCAGGGGGCAGATGTAACATGTGCACCTGGGTAACACCATGCTGTACTGCAGGGGCAGATGTAACACGTGCACCTGGGTAACACCATGCTATACTGCAGGGGGCAGATGTAACACGTGCACCTGGGTAACACCATGCTATACTGCAGGGGCAGATGTAACACGTGCACCTGGGTAACACCATGCTATACTGCAGGGGGCAGATGTAACATGTGCACCTGGGTAACACCATGCTGTACTGCAGGGGGCAGATGTAACATGTGCACCTGGGTAACACCATGCTGTACTGCAGGGGCAGATGTAACATGTGCACCTGGGTAAAACCATGCTGTACTGCAGGGGGGCAGATGTAACATGTGCACCTGGGTAACACCATGCTGTGCTGCAGGGGCAGATGTAACACGTGCACCTGGGTAACACCATGCTGTACTGCAGAGGACAGATGTAACATGTGCACCTGGGTAACACCATGCTATACTGCAGGGGGACAGATGTAACATGTGCACCTGGGTAACACCATGCTGTACTGCAGGGGGCAGATGTAACATGTGCACCTGGGTAACACCATGCTATACTGCAGGGGGACAGATGTAACATGTGCACCTGGGTAACACCATGCTGTACTGCAGGGGGACAGATGTAACACGTGCACCTGGGTAACACCATGCTGTACTGCAGGGGGCAGATGTAACATGTGCACCTGAGTAACACCATGCTATACTGCAGGGGGCAGATGTAACATGTGCACCTGGGTAACACCATGCTGTACTGCAGGGGGCAGATGTAACATGTGCACCTGGGTAACACCATGCTATACTGCAGGGGACAGATGTAACACGTGCACCTGGGTAACACCATGCTATACTGCAGGGGGCAGATGTAACATGTGCACCTGGGTAACACCATGCTATACTGCAGGGGACAGATGTAACACGTGCACCTGGGTAACACCATGCTATACTGCAGGGGGCAGATGTAACACGTGCACCTGGGTAACACCATGCTATACTGCAGAGGGCAGATGTAACATGTGCACCTGGGTAACACCATGCTGTACTGCAGGGGGCAGATGTAACATGTGCACCTGGGTAACACCATGCTATACTGCAGGGGGCAGATGTAACATGTGCACCTGGGTAACACCATGCTGTACTGCAGGGGGCAGATGTAACATGTGCACCTGGGTAACACCATGCTGTACTGCAGGGGGACAGATGTAACATGTGCACCTGGGTAACACCATGCTATACTGCAGGGGACAGATGTAACACGTGCACCTGGGTAACACCATGCTATACTGCAGGGGACAGATGTAACACGTGCACCTGGGTAACACCATGCTGTACTGCAGAGGGCAGATGTAACATGTGCACTTGGGTAACACCATGCTATACTGCAGAGGGCAGATGTAACACGTGCACCTGGGTAACACCATGCTATACTGCAGGGGGCAGATGTAACATGTGCACCTGGGTAACACCATGCTATACTGCAGGGGGCAGATGTAACACGTGCACCTGGGTAACACCATGCTATACTGCAGGGGGCAGATGTAACACGTGCACCTGGGTAACACCATGCTGTACTGCAGAGGGCAGATGTAACATGTGCACTTGGGTAACACCATGCTATACTGCAGAGGGCAGATGTAACACGTGCACCTGGGTAACACCATGCTATACTGCAGGGGGCAGATGTAACATGTGCACCTGGGTAACACCATGCTATACTGCAGGGGGCAGATGTAACACGTGCACCTGGGTAACACCATGCTATACTGCAGAGGGCAGATGTAACACGTGCACCTGGGTAACACCATGCTATACTGCAGGGGGCAGATGTAACATGTGCACCTGGGTAACACCATGCTGTACTGCAGAGGGCAGATGTAACACGTGCACCTGGGTAACACCATGCTATACTGCAGGGGGCAGATGTAACACGTGCACCTGGGTAACACCATGCTATACTGCAGGGGGCAGATGTAACACGTGCACCTGGGTAACACCATGCTATACTGCAGGGGGCAGATGTAACACGTGCACCTGGGTAACACCATGCTGTACTGCAGGGGGCAGATGTAACACGTGCACCTGGGTAACACCATGCTATACTGCAGGGGGCAGATGTAACACGTGCACCTGGGTAACACCATGCTATACTGCAGGGGGCAGATGTAACACGTGCACCTGGGTAACACCATGCTATACTGCAGGGGGCAGATGTAACACGTGCACCTGGGTAACACCATGCTGTACTGCAGAGGGCAGATGTAACACGTGCACCTGGGTAACACCATGCTGTACTGCAGGGGACAGATGTAACACGTGCACCTGGGTAACACCATGCTATACTGCAGGGGGCAGATGTAACATGTGCACCTGGGTAACACCATGCTGTACTGCAGGGGGCAGATGTAACATGTGCACCTGGGTAACACCATGCTGTACTGCAGGTGCAGATGTAACATGTGCACCTGGGAAACACCATGCTATACTGCAGGGGGCAGATGTAACATGTGCACCTGGGTAACACCATGCTGTACTGCAGGGGGCAGATGTAACACGTGCACCTGGGTAACACCATGCTGTACTGCAGAGGGCAGATGTAACACGTGCACCTGGGTAACACCATGCTATACTGCAGGGGGCAGATGTAACACGTGCACCTGGGTAACACCATGCTATACTGCAGGGGGCAGATGTAACACGTGCACCTGGGTAACACCATGCTATACTGCAGGGGGCAGATGTAACACGTGCACCTGGGTAACACCATGCTGTACTGCAGGGGGCAGATGTAACACGTGCACCTGGGTAACACCATGCTATACTGCAGGGGGCAGATGTAACACGTGCACCTGGGTAACACCATGCTATACTGCAGGGGGCAGATGTAACACGTGCACCTGGGTAACACCATGCTATACTGCAGGGGGCAGATGTAACACGTGCACCTGGGTAACACCATGCTGTACTGCAGAGGGCAGATGTAACACGTGCACCTGGGTAACACCATGCTGTACTGCAGGGGACAGATGTAACACGTGCACCTGGGTAACACCATGCTATACTGCAGGGGGCAGATGTAACATGTGCACCTGGGTAACACCATGCTGTACTGCAGGGGGCAGATGTAACATGTGCACCTGGGTAACACCATGCTGTACTGCAGGTGCAGATGTAACATGTGCACCTGGGAAACACCATGCTATACTGCAGGGGGCAGATGTAACATGTGCACCTGGGTAACACCATGCTGTACTGCAGGGGGCAGATGTAGCACGTGCACCTGGGTAACACCATGCTATACTGCAGGGGGCAGATGTAACACGTGCACCTGGGTAACACCATGCTGTACTGCAGGGGGCAGATGTAACACGTGCACCTGGGTAACACCATGCTGTACTGCAGGGGGCAGATGTAACATGTGCACCTGGGTAACACCATGCTATACTGCAGAGGGCAGATGTAACATGTGCACCTGGGTAACACCATGCTGTGCTGCAGGGGGCAGATGTAACATGTGCACCTGGGTAACACCATGCTATACTGCAGAGGGCAGATGTAACATGTGCACCTGGGTAACACCATGCTGTACTGCAGGGGGCAGATGTAACATGTGCACCTGGGTAACACCATGCTGTACTGCAGGGGCAGATGTAACATGTGCACCTGGGTAACACCATGCTATACTGCAGGGGGCAGATGTAACATGTGCACCTGGGTAACACCATGCTGTGCTGCAGGGGGCAGATGTAACATGTGCACCTGGGTAACACCATGCTATACTGCAGAGGGCAGATGTAACATGTGCACCTGGGTAACACCATGCTGTACTGCAGGGGGCAGATGTAACATGTGCACCTGGGTAACACCATGCTGTGCTGCAGGGGGCAGATGTAACATGTGCACCTGGGTAACACCATGCTATACTGCAGAGGGCAGATGTAACATGTGCACCTGGGTAACACCATGCTGTACTGCAGGGGGCAGATGTAACATGTGCACCTGGGTAACACCATGCTGTACTGCAGGGGGCAGATGTAACATGTGCACCTGGGTAACACCATGCTGTACTGCAGGGGGCAGATGTAACATGTGCACCTGAGTAACACCATGCTATACTGCAGGGGGCAGATGTAACATGTGCACCTGGGTAACACCATGCTGTACTGCAGGGGGCAGATGTAACATGTGCACCTGGGTAACACCATGCTATACTGCAGGGGACAGATGTAACACGTGCACCTGGGTAACACCATGCTATACTGCAGGGGGCAGATGTAACATGTGCACCTGGGTAACACCATGCTATACTGCAGGGGACAGATGTAACACGTGCACCTGGGTAACACCATGCTATACTGCAGGGGGCAGATGTAACACGTGCACCTGGGTAACACCATGCTATACTGCAGGGGGCAGATGTAACACGTGCACCTGGGTAACACCATGCTATACTGCAGGGGGCAGATGTAACATGTGCACCTGGGTAACACCATGCTATACTGCAGGGGGCAGATGTAACACGTGCACCTGGGTAACACCATGCTATACTGCAGGGGGCAGATGTAACACGTGCACCTGGGTAACACCATGCTATACTGCAGGGGGCAGATGTAACATGTGCACCTGGGTAACACCATGCTGTACTGCAGGGGCAGATGTAACATGTGCACCTGGGTAACACCATGCTATACTGCAGGGGGCAGATGTAACATGTGCACCTGGGTAACACCATGCTGTGCTGCAGGGGGCAGATGTAACATGTGCACCTGGGTAACACCATGCTATACTGCAGAGGGCAGATGTAACATGTGCACCTGGGTAACACCATGCTGTGCTGCAGGGGGCAGATGTAACATGTGCACCTGGGTAACACCATGCTATACTGCAGAGGGCAGATGTAACATGTGCACCTGGGTAACACCATGCTGTACTGCAGGGGGCAGATGTAACATGTGCACCTGGGTAACACCATGCTGTACTGCAGGGGCAGATGTAACATGTGCACCTGGGTAACACCATGCTATACTGCAGGGGGCAGATGTAACATGTGCACCTGGGTAACACCATGCTGTGCTGCAGGGGGCAGATGTAACATGTGCACCTGGGTAACACCATGCTATACTGCAGAGGGCAGATGTAACATGTGCACCTGGGTAACACCATGCTGTACTGCAGGGGGCAGATGTAACATGTGCACCTGGGTAACACCATGCTGTGCTGCAGGGGGCAGATGTAACATGTGCACCTGGGTAACACCATGCTATACTGCAGAGGGCAGATGTAACATGTGCACCTGGGTAACACCATGCTGTACTGCAGGGGGCAGATGTAACATGTGCACCTGGGTAACACCATGCTGTACTGCAGGGGGCAGATGTAACATGTGCACCTGGGTAACACCATGCTGTACTGCAGGGGGCAGATGTAACATGTGCACCTGAGTAACACCATGCTATACTGCAGGGGGCAGATGTAACATGTGCACCTGGGTAACACCATGCTGTACTGCAGGGGGCAGATGTAACATGTGCACCTGGGTAACACCATGCTATACTGCAGGGGACAGATGTAACACGTGCACCTGGGTAACACCATGCTATACTGCAGGGGGCAGATGTAACATGTGCACCTGGGTAACACCATGCTATACTGCAGGGGACAGATGTAACACGTGCACCTGGGTAACACCATGCTATACTGCAGGGGGCAGATGTAACACGTGCACCTGGGTAACACCATGCTATACTGCAGGGGGCAGATGTAACACGTGCACCTGGGTAACACCATGCTATACTGCAGGGGGCAGATGTAACATGTGCACCTGGGTAACACCATGCTATACTGCAGGGGGCAGATGTAACACGTGCACCTGGGTAACACCATGCTATACTGCAGGGGGCAGATGTAACACGTGCACCTGGGTAACACCATGCTATACTGCAGGGGGCAGATGTAACATGTGCACCTGGGTAACACCATGCTGTACTGCAGGGGCAGATGTAACATGTGCACCTGGGTAACACCATGCTATACTGCAGGGGGCAGATGTAACATGTGCACCTGGGTAACACCATGCTGTGCTGCAGGGGGCAGATGTAACATGTGCACCTGGGTAACACCATGCTATACTGCAGAGGGCAGATGTAACATGTGCACCTGGGTAACACCATGCTGTGCTGCAGGGGGCAGATGTAACATGTGCACCTGGGTAACACCATGCTATACTGCAGAGGGCAGATGTAACATGTGCACCTGGGTAACACCATGCTGTACTGCAGGGGGCAGATGTAACATGTGCACCTGGGTAACACCATGCTGTACTGCAGGGGCAGATGTAACATGTGCACCTGGGTAACACCATGCTATACTGCAGGGGGCAGATGTAACATGTGCACCTGGGTAACACCATGCTGTGCTGCAGGGGGCAGATGTAACATGTGCACCTGGGTAACACCATGCTATACTGCAGAGGGCAGATGTAACATGTGCACCTGGGTAACACCATGCTGTACTGCAGGGGGCAGATGTAACATGTGCACCTGGGTAACACCATGCTGTGCTGCAGGGGGCAGATGTAACATGTGCACCTGGGTAACACCATGCTATACTGCAGAGGGCAGATGTAACATGTGCACCTGGGTAACACCATGCTGTACTGCAGGGGGCAGATGTAACATGTGCACCTGGGTAACACCATGCTGTACTGCAGGGGGCAGATGTAACATGTGCACCTGGGTAACACCATGCTGTACTGCAGGGGGCAGATGTAACATGTGCACCTGAGTAACACCATGCTATACTGCAGGGGGCAGATGTAACATGTGCACCTGGGTAACACCATGCTGTACTGCAGGGGGCAGATGTAACATGTGCACCTGGGTAACACCATGCTATACTGCAGGGGACAGATGTAACACGTGCACCTGGGTAACACCATGCTATACTGCAGGGGGCAGATGTAACATGTGCACCTGGGTAACACCATGCTATACTGCAGGGGACAGATGTAACACGTGCACCTGGGTAACACCATGCTATACTGCAGGGGGCAGATGTAACACGTGCACCTGGGTAACACCATGCTATACTGCAGGGGGCAGATGTAACACGTGCACCTGGGTAACACCATGCTATACTGCAGGGGGCAGATGTAACATGTGCACCTGGGTAACACCATGCTATACTGCAGGGGGCAGATGTAACACGTGCACCTGGGTAACACCATGCTATACTGCAGGGGGCAGATGTAACACGTGCACCTGGGTAACACCATGCTATACTGCAGGGGGCAGATGTAACACGTGCACCTGGGTAACACCATGCTATACTGCAGGGGGACAGATGTAACATGTGCACCTGGGTAACACCATGCTATACTGCAGGGGGCAGATGTAACACGTGCACCTGGGTAACACCATGCTATACTGCAGGGGGCAGATGTAACATGTGCACCTGGGTAACACCATGCTATACTGCAGGGGGCAGATGTAACACGTGCACCTGGGTAACACCATGCTATACTGCAGGGGGCAGATGTAACACGTGCACCTGGGTAACACCATGCTATACTGCAGGGGACAGATGTAACATGTGCACCTGGGTAACACCATGCTATACTGCAGGGGGCAGATGTAACACGTGCACCTGGGTAACACCATGCTATACTGCAGGGGACAGATGTAACATGTGCACCTGGGTAACACCATGCTATACTGCAGGGGGCAGATGTAACACGTGCACCTGGGTAACACCATGCTATACTGCAGGGGGCAGATGTAACACGTGCACCTGGGTAACACCATGCTATACTGCAGGGGGCAGATGTAACACGTGCACCTGGGTAACACCATGCTATACTGCAGGGGGCAGATGTAACACGTGCACCTGGGTAACACCATGCTGTACTGCAGGGGACAGATGTAACACGTGCACCTGGGTAACACCATGCTGTACTGCAGAGGGCAGATGTAACACGTGCACCTGGGTAACACCATGCTATACTGCAGGGGACAGATGTAACACGTGCACCTGGGTAACACCATGCTATACTGCAGGGGGCAGATGTAACACGTGCACCTGGGTAACACCATGCTATACTGCAGGGGACAGATGTAACATGTGCACCTGAGTAACACCATGCTATACTGCAGGGGGCAGATGTAACACGTGCACCTGGGTAACACCATGCTATACTGCAGGGGGCAGATGTAACACGTGCACCTGGGTAACACCATGCTATACTGCAGGGGGCAGATGTAACACGTGCACCTGGGTAACACCATGCTATACTGCAGGGGACAGATGTAACATGTGCACCTGGGTAACACCATGCTATACTGCAGGGGGCAGATGTAACACGTGCACCTGGGTAACACCATGCTATACTGCAGGGGGCAGATGTAACACGTGCACCTGGGTAACACCATGCTGTACTGCAGGGGACAGATGTAACACGTGCACCTGGGTAACACCATGCTATACTGCAGGGGACAGATGTAACACGTGCACCTGGGTAACACCATGCTATACTGCAGGGGACAGATGTAACACGTGCACCTGGGTAACACCATGCTGTACTGCAGGGGACAGATGTAACACGTGCACCTGGGTAACACCATGCTATACTGCAGGGGACAGATGTAACACGTGCACCTGGGTAACACCATGCTGTACTGCAGGGGCAGATGTAACATACAAATACTTATAGCGGACTGTATACTGTCTTTGGATGTAATTCTTCAGTCCTCTAGACCCACACACATATTACACAGCTGTGTTAGTTTGTATACACCCCCATGCAATAACTATCTCACCACTCCACTCTTCTCTGTGCATTAGATACTAATCTATAGACAGAGCAGTTCAGAGTCATATCCAACGGCAACAGGAATAAACCCCCAGTTTGATGACAGAAAAGCTTTTGTGAAAACTACAGATAAAAAAACAAATGTGTAAAACAAAATAGTTATATAAGTCCTCATAGGGGTGCGTACAAAGCAGGGCCTAGGTGTGGGTGGATGGTGCTTAGCACACAGCACAGTTGCTCTGTGGGCGCACCATCCGTGTCTACACTGATTGGCCTCCACAGCTGCAGCGCTACCCGCTGTAGTATACGGTATATTAGCAGCGTTGCGCCCGGCTCCTTCCCTGAGGCAGCGCTGCTAATATACATTACAGGCACATGAGGCAGCGCTGCTAATATACATTACAGGCACATGAGGCAGCGCTGGACAGTGGCTGTGTGCTGGATAGTCACTCTCTGCCCCCCACCTCTCCAGCTCTCCCTGCAGTGCACCGTACACTGACTTCCGGGTACTAGAGATGACTCAGAGATGGCCGCTGCTCCTCTCCCTCTCCTCGTGCAGACTATAATGCAAGTGCTGCTTATATAGAAGGTACTGTATGTGCTTGTTAATACTTCTTCTTGCCTTGAGATTGGAGTGTGCTGGTCTCTCAGTGACTTTGTAGCTAAATTACTGTACATCAGTGTAGATATTTTGTAAAAAAAGACAACAAAACAAAAACAAAAAACTGCACATACATGAATCTAATATCCCCAACTGTGTGGTGTAATGTGACTGACGGACACTACTGTGTGGTGTAATGTGACTGACGGACACTACTGTGCGGTGTAATGTGACTGACGGACACTACTGTGCGGTGTAATGTGACTGACAGACACTACTGTGTGGTGTAATGTGACTGACGGACACTACTGTGCGGTGTAATGTGACTGACGGACACTACTGTGTGGTGTAATGTGACTGACGGACACTACTGTGCGGTGTAATGTGACTGACGGACACTACTGTGCGGTGTAATGTGACTGACGGACACTACTGTGCGGTGTAATGTGACTGACGGACACTACTGTGCGGTGTAATGTGACTGACGGACACTACTGTGCGGTGTAATGTGACTGACAGACACTACTGTGTGGTGTAATGTGACTGACGGACACTACTGTGTGGTGTAATGTGACTGACGGACACTACTGTGCGGTGTAATGTGACTGACGGACACTACTGTGCGGTGTAATGTGACTGACGGACACTACTGTGTGGTGTAATGTGACTGACGGACACTACTGTGCGGTGTAATGTGACTGACAGACACTACTGTGTGGTGTAATGTGACTGACAGACACTACTGTGCGGTGTAATGTGACTGACGGACACTACTGTGCGGTGTAATGTGACTGACGGACACTACTGTGCGGTGTAATGTGACTGACGGACACTACTGTGCGATGTAATGTGAATGACGGACACTACTGTGCGGCGTAATGTGAATGACGGACACTACTGTGCGGCGTAATGTGACTGACGGACACTACTGTGCGGTGTAATGTGACTGACGGACACTGCTGTGCGGTGTAATGTGACTGACGGACATTACTGTGCGGTGTAATGTGACTGACGGACGCTACTGTGCGGTGTAATGTGACTGACGGACGCTACTGTGCGGTGTAATGTGACTGTCGGACACTACTGTGCGGTGTAATGTGACTGACGGACGCTACTGTGCGGTGTAATGTGACTGACGGACACTACTGTGCGGTGTAATGTGACTGTCAGACACTACTGTGCGGTGTAATGTGACTGACGGACACTACTGTGCGGTGTAATGTGACTGTCGGACACTACTGTGCGGTATAATGTGACTGACGGACACTACTGTGCTGTGTAATGTGACTGACGGACACTACTGTGCGGTGTAATGTGACTGACGGACACTACTGTGCGGTGTAATGTGACTGACTGACACTACTGTGCAATGTAATGTGACTGACGGACAGTACTGTGCTGTGTAATGTGACTGACGGACACTACTGTGCGGTGTAATGTGACTGACGGACACTACTGTGCGGTGTAATGTGACTGACGGACGGTACTGTGCGGTGTAATGTGACTGACGGACACTACTGTGCGGTGTAATGTGACTGACGGACACTACTGTGCGGTGTAATGTGACTGACGGACGCTACTGTGCGGTGTAATGTGACTGACGGACGCTACTGTGCGGTGTAATGTGACTGACGGACGCTACTGTGCGGTGTAATATGACTGACAGACGCTACTATGACTGACGGACACTACTGTGTGGTGTAATGTGACTGACGGACACTACTGTGCTGTGTAATGTGACTGACGGACACTACTGTGCTGTGTAATGTGACTGACGGACAGTACTGTGCTGTGTAATGTGACTGACGGACACTACTGTGCGGTGTAATGTGACTGACGGACACTACTGTGCGGTGTAATGTGACTGATGGACACTACTGTACGGTGTAATGTGACTGACGGACAGTACTGTGCGGTGTAATGTGACTGACGGACACTACTGTGCGGTGTAATGTGACTGACGGACACTACTGTGCGGTGTAATGTGACTGACGGACACTACGGTGCGGTGTAATGTGACTGACGAACGCTACTGTGCGGTGTAATGTGACTGACGGACGCTACTGTGCGGTGTAATGTGACTGACATACGCTACTGTGACTGACGGACACTACTGTGTGGTGTAATGTGACTGACGGACAGTACTGTGTGGTGTAATGTGACTGACAGATGGAGGGGGACCAATTGTCTTTCTGTCAGAGGGCACCTGTAACTAGCAGTGTGTGATTGATGAGGGTGGGGGGGAAGAGGTAGCATAATATGATGGAGGAGGGGGGGGGGGGGGGGAAGCTGCTGCGGTTTCTTGCACACAGCGCTATAATGTCTAGTTACGGCACCGGTACATAGTAATATATTACCGTGGAAAACACTGTTGCGCTGTTAGATGAGGGCCATACAAACCTTCTGATCGGAGCGGATTCTGGCGCTGTGGAAAGGGAGAGCGTCCGGAATCCCCATTAACAGCTCCTGCTGAAGTTTGTCGTACCTCTCCTGGTAATCTTCACCCTGCGGGACACACAAGATATCACACTTGTAAAGGTTTAGTAAACGGCAACTGGACAAACCTGTAACAGAATCATGGAAGAGGATTGTGTAGCCTCGTGGTGGCCTCGCGGTCATGTACTGGATGGGACCAGAAGTTCCTGATGACTCAGACAGTTGTCCGAATGTACAGAACATCTGCAGCGAGCAGGGCAGTCACACAGCTCCGGGCTGGGGCAGGTTTCCAGGATCTACTGTGTTATCTATCAATGGCACGCACAGCTTTCTCTTACTGCCTATTACACAGGTGTTGACACTGGGCCTGAGACCTGAGACCTGATCGCTAGACTGCGTTTCCGTACAGCCTGCGATCAGGTCTAAACTTCGCTTGTGTATGCACCGCAATGCGCAGGCACGTCGGTCCGCAGCGACGGGATGGTGCGAAAAAAGCAATCACAAGGTGACTGAGGGGAAGAAGGCGTATGTGGGTGGCAACTGACCGTTTTAGAGGAGTGTCCGGAAAAACGCAGGAGGATCCAGGCGTTTGGAGAAAGGGTTTCTGATGTCAGCTCCAGCCCCGATCAGCGCAGCGGGTGAGTAAGTCCTGGGCTGTGCAGAGACTGCACAAACTCCTGTTTCTGCACATGCGATTGCACAGCGATTCCCCCTCCCCTGTAGGCGGCGACAACCTGATCGCAGGGATGCAAAAAATGCACCCTAGCAATCAGGTCTGAATGAGGCCCACTATACAACTAGAGAGCAAAATACACACACACACACACACACACACACACACACACACACACACACACATTGTCCTGATTACTTACCAGTGACAAAAGCTTATTAACTGGAATCATTCCAGGTCTTAGACTGCCGCCAAGTGTCACAGAATTCTGCACATCCTCCGGGATGAGAAAGGACTCGTTATACCAAACTTCAAACTCTGTTCGGAGTAAAGCCAAAGAACATCATCATAAGCCATCGTCGCCCCACAAAGATCATCATCAATTATCATCATCACCCCACAAGCATCATCATCAAATACCATCATCACCCCACAAACATCATCATCAAATACCATCATCACCCCACAAACACAAACATCATCATCAAATACCATCACCCCACAAACATCATCATCAAATACCATCATCACCCCACAAACATCATCATCAAATACCATCATCACCCTACAAACATCATCATCAAATACCATCATCACCCCACAAACATCATCATCAAATACCATCATCACGCCACAAACATCATCAAATACCATCATCACCCCACAAACATCATCATCAAATACCATCATCACCCTACAAACATCATCATCAAATATCATCATCACCCCACAAACATCATCATCAAATACCATCATCACGCCACAAACATCATCATCAAATACCATCATCACCCCACAAACATCATCATCAAATACCATCATCACCCTACAAACATCTTCATCAAATACCATCATCACCTCACAAACATCATCAAATACCATCATCACCCCACAAACATCATCATCAAATACCATCATCACCCCACAAACATCATCATCAAATACCATCATCACCCCACAAACATCATCATCAAATACCATCATCACCCCACAAACATCATCATCAAATACCATCATCACCCCACAAACATCATCATCAAATACCATCATCACCCTACAAACATCATCATCAAATACCATCATCACCCCACAAACATCATCATCAAATACCATCACCCCACAAACATCATCATAAAATTCCATCATCACCCCACAAACATCATCATCAAATACCATCATCACCCTACAAACATCATCATCAAATACCATCATCACCCCACAAACATCATCATCAAATACCATCATCACCCCACAAACATCATCATCAAATAGCATCATCACCCCACAAACATCATCATCATCAAATACCATCATCACCCCAACAAACATCATCATCAAATACCATCATCACCCTACAAACATCATCATCAAATACCATCATCACCCCACAAACATCATCATCAAATACCATCATCACCCCACAAACATCATCATCAAATACCATCATCACCCCACAAACATCATCATCAAATACCATCATCACCCCACAAACATCATCATCAAATACCATCATCACGCCACAAACATCATCATCAAATAGCATCATCACCCCACAAACATCATCATCAAATAGCATCATCACCCCACAAACATCATCATCAAATACCATCATCACCCCACAAACATCATCATCAAATACCATTGACAATGTTAAATTCCTTTGTCGTATAAACAACCCTTAATGAAGTCTAAGAACACAGTACGCTGTTTACTTAAGAAGTACCGTAAGGGTACGCTTGTTGCGTAACGATCGCTTAGCCGTATGCGAGACGCTCAAGCGTCACGTTCGCTCACGGCCCAGTGATCACAGGACAGCACGCTATTGGTGATGACTAGAGTAATGATTCGCTATGGCGTAGCGGACGCTCGAGACCACGAGGAGATCACCAGCGGCGCAGACGCTCACAACGCTATACCTTTTATACACAGAATACCTTAATGTGAATACAGGGTGTAAGTGCAACTTTGTGTAACCTGACTAACTACAAAGCTGCTTGAGCGTCACCGACGCTCAAGTGAACACTTAAAACTATAGGAAATACACAGATACTGGTTTAGGGTCCAAAGCCTATTATCTGTATTATGACTATTATACTTGCAAAAAGAATCACAGTACAAATGATACACTACAATATAACAGAGACTTCCTAACCAAATAACTATACAAGAAATACAATACAATACTATGCTGATCTAATACAGTACAATACTAGTCAATGGGAGATACGAGAGAAAGAGAAAGGAGAGAGAGAGAGAGAGAGAGAGAGAGAGAGACGGAAAGAGAGAGAGAGAGAGAGATTGGCTCACAGTAAGACAATATGATTACGGAGTGAAACTTACGCACTAGGGGAAACGATCGCATGCGCCTGGACATCCAGCACCCGATTTTCAGCAATGAGAACCGTTGAAGAGTGAGAGCTGGATGTGGTCGGCCTGCCTATTTATGCCCCACACACAATGCAATCTAATGGTCCCTACAATCTGATCGTCCATTGGACACAGGAATTCGGCTTCGCACTATAACAAAAGGTCATAGGGTGATTCATACAGGTGGGCTGTGACGATTTCAAACAGCTCAGGTGGGTGGGAAACTAGGTTTCCCGCCGCATACCTGAGTATGCGTAAATAATAGTAATGGACATAAACTTCTTATGTCCATAACTATTCGCACGAGCGATTAATACGCTCCAAACCAACACCGGAATATTGCTAATTAAATACTCTTCCGATGGGTACCAAACACTGCTGTATGATTCCTGTTAGACCCTTCGCACAATATAAAGAGGGATTCCCCCAGTCAGGGACATTCTATATTAACCAAACTTTCAGAATCTATCAAAGGGACCATGATCTACAAACTACATTAATTGTGGAAATATGTAACGATTGGGTCGCATGCTACGACTACATACTCTTTACCGTAAATACGCATACCAATGCGAGCGGGTGCACGCATCAGCGGGTATGCGCTATCACGGGAAAGCGCACGCATGCGCAGCACGGACCAGCATGAGGTGCAAATATGGCAGCGTGTATAGGGATATTTTTCTGACTTTGACAGTCCACCCTTTGGCAGTCAATAATAACTGCCACCTTCTAAAACATTTCAAAAGGAGAAAAATATATGTCAGGGGTTAATTCATTTCCATGGTTGGGTGAGGGAGGAGAGAGGAGTAGGTGTGAAGAGGGTATGACCTAGTGTGATAGCAGAAGCATGTGTGTATGAGTCCATGTTTGGAGGGTCATGTATCATCGTGCCGTACGTGTTGTAAATCAAGCTTCGAGGTATTGCGAAGTATACATTTGAATTCCTTCTTATCCAGTGGTACGGGTCTGTGGATGGGCTGTCAAACTTTACCGAGCTCTTTTCGGATTTTGAACAAAATGGGGAGCACATTTTAGTTGATGATACATGAATGGGGGAATATGTGATTGCTGATATCTGTGCCTGTATTCCCTTTACTATGTGTGTTATTACCTGAGGGTTGTAGAGATGAAGATAAAGAACACTTATGGGGAATGCAATGATATTCTATGTCAGGTAAATGTACATCTGTCGTTGAAGTTTTGTTCGGTATCTGTTGAGAGTCGTCTTCTTTGCGCTGTATTGCTCCTTGGGCATGAGCAAATAGCTTTGTCAGTGCCATCAGATTTACAAAAAAAATGTTGGGCTAGCGTGAGTTTAAAAATACTAGGGAAACTGGGGATCCATGGCAAAGTTCATCAAATGTCCATTTCTCAAGTGGTCAAAACTTCATCTTTGGTGCTTGTCTGTTGTCTGTATAGCGTCTCGTCACTTCCTCGTCCAAGGGGGTCTTTGTATCTTGAAGAAAAGCAGAAAAACAGGTGAAAGAAACGGACCGTATAATCGCATTTTTCATCACATCCTGGTTTCTATCATTGGGTCATAAATCAAATCCAGGTTAATTACAGTTTCCTCACTCCTCAAGCTCATCACTTTTGTACTTTGTTTGCACCTCATTAAAGCCTGCCCGCATCTAAATATCAATCCAATAGATATAACAACACCTAAGATACATAGGAGGAACTTTCCAACATCCATTATGACTCCTTGAGCCCAGTCTCCTAAACCGGAGAACCAATTTCGCGGGTTCAACCATGACACCCAACCAGTCAGCTCATTACCTACAGCAGCAAGGGTGAGATTGTGTTTTTGACGAAATTCCCACTTCAATTGGAGAATATCGTCCATCTTTTGGTCTATGACCTCTACCGGATCCTCGGTGCTATTTGTGATATACGTGCAACACTTTATGCCGTACTGTGTTGCCAATGTAACACAATATCCGCCTGTTACTGCTGTAAGATAATTAAGAACCATCCTATGCTGAACTAGTTCTGTTTTATAAGCTTGAAGTTCTCTTCCAGTGTATCTGAACGTGTCATCATACATTTCAGTGATATTATCTAACAAATTGGCGAGTGCGGAAATGTATCTATAATTCATCACTCCTCGAGCGGTGCGAGTGAAATCTAACGCTACCAGTACCTGAATCCCGGTGGATTCATGGATAAGATCAGAGGCCGGATGCTCTAACCTTTCTGACAGTTGTCTTTTAACTCGGTGCTCGTAATGAGTGTGAGTATAAGGAGCTTGGGCACCACGGTGTATGTCTTTCATTTTGTCATGTGTTACAGTCATCACTTCAGGCAATACTTTTCCAATATAACACAATCCTTCAGAGTTTGGGGCAAGCCACTTGTACGCCTTTCTCCCGCATATGAAATATGCATCATCGGGGAGAACATATGGGACAGAGAAGGACATTACCATATTACACACCTTCCAGGTGAACTCTCCTGACCCTAATTCTTCCATCTGCTTAATGCACGTATCGGTTTGTACGATATGTGCACAGTATCCTGGTGATACTTCTCCAACTCTAGTAATCCTATTTCCTAAGGTATATCGATACCGGAAAGATTTTCCTCTACTGGCTATGTGGCGTACAAGCTCTGTATCTGTAGGCATTCTATCTGCTCTGTGTGAAAAGGTCATGGTAAGGTTGCTCCATGACACTTCCCAATTTCCCGGCTTACGGGGATTGGAGATATTAAAACATAAGAGGGACCTATCCACATGGTATTGGTGGAGCTTCAAACTAGGAGGGCTGGAGATGTTAAACCTCCGGTCCACCGGTCTCCCACCATTTAACTCAAGTACCTCCCCTAACGTTAAAGGAAATGGTACTAGCCCTGATTTGCTATGACCCTGAGGTACTTGAGAGCATACCCAACAATCTGTTTGGTTTAATACGTTACCCACTAAGGAGTGATAGTCACTCAATGGATGCCGGTCCATATGGATATTAAAACTGGATTGGCATTTCTTTATGCACCCATCCTCAATCAGATTGTCACAGAGCCTACAGATACAGTTTTCTTCAGCTAACAATCCATCACAATTTCTTCTATCGGATCGTTTTCTGATACTCGCCTTTGCTTGTTGGTTTGGTTGATCTTGGAAAACTGCGCCTCCATCATCATAATCGGAACCCATTCCAGAACCTCTCTCGACCTCTATGGTACTCTCGCCGGAACAGACTGCTCTGGTCAACATCATGGTTAACATCAAAATCCGGATCACAGTCTCTTGGGGCAAGTCCATCTTTGAGGAGGAAATAGAGAAGAATGAGAAGGGGGAAAAAGAAATTTTTAAGGGAGAGGGGATGGGAAGTGGAGAAAACAATAAAAGGGAGAAGGGGGTCAACAACTGCTTTCGATCTTCAAGGCTCAGGTGCCGCCTCAGTCCTCCTGGAACAGACACTCCAGTGATACACCTCTACCGTCTGTTCCTTATCACGGGACTTCTCTGGATCAGCAACCTTTTTGCAGTGGGATGAATGGACCCAAGTCTCTCTCTCAGCAACCTTCAATGCTGTGGTGCTAGTCAATAAGACCTGGTATGGTCCTTCCCATCTATCAATAAGACAACCTGAGCGTAGAAAATTTCGTATCATTACATAATCCCCAGGTTCAATGTCATGACAATTACTATCTGGTAAATCAGGAATCACCAACTTCAGATTATCATTTTGATTCCTCAACTGCTTACTCATGTTAATCAAGTATTTTACAGTCACTTCATTGTTACATTTCAAATCATCCTGAGGGTTAATCATGACATGCGGTTGCCGACCAAACAGAATTTCAAAAGGGGACAGGTTAAGAGGGGACCTGGGAGTGGTTCTGATGCTATACAAAACAATGGGTAAAGCTTCTGGCCACGTCAATCCTGTCTCTGCCATTACTTTACTCAATTTATTTTTAATAGTGCTGTTCACTCTTTCGACCTTCGCACTCGCCTGTGGACGGTACGGAGTGTGCAGCTTGCTATCAATACCCATTAATTTACACATTCCTTGAAAGACATCACCGGTAAAATGGGTACCCCTATCACTTTCAATGATTCTAGGGATACCATATCTACATACAAATTCCTGCACAATTTTCTTAGCTGTAAACATAGCGGTATTTGTAGCTGCTGGAAATGCTTCGACCCAATTCGAGAAAACATCTATACAAACAAGTACATATTTCAAATTTCGACATGGGGGTAATTGAATGAAGTCAATTTGTATTACCTGGAAAGGGCCGCCGGCAGGTGGGATATGGGATGGTTCTGTAGGTATTGCTTTTCCAATATTCTTTCTCAGACAGGTAAGGCATGACATTGCTCTTTTACCCGCATGAGAGGAGAATCCTGGGGCGCACCAGTATGCTCTTACCAATTTGCACATCCCCTCCTTGCCTAGATGAGTCAGCCCGTGAGCTGCTTCAGCCAGACATGGAAGGTACGTCCTGGGGGCCACTGGTTTACCATGTCCATCCGTCCAGAGCCCTGAGGACTCCTGGCCATATCCCTTTGCCTTCCAGACTGCCTTTTCCTGTGTGGAACACAAATTCTGCATCTCACACAACTTCTGTGTGTTGATGGTATTAAATACCATCAATTGTGTGGTGTCTGTCTGTATGGGGGTAGCAGCTGCAAGCTTTGCGGCTTCGTCTGCTCGGCTGTTACCAAGTGATACCGGGTCTTGACTATATGTGTGTGCTTTACATTTGATAACAGCCACTCTGTCGGGTTCCTGTATCGCTGTTAGAAGCCTTTTTATATAAGCTGCATGCGCTATCGGTGTACCAGCTGCCGTCATGAAATTTCTGAGGCGCCATAGGGCTCCGAAATCATGTACTACCCCGAAGGCGTATCTAGAATCGGTGTAGATATTGGCTGACTTACCCTTAGCCAATTCACATGCTCTGGTTAGGGCGACCAGTTCAGCAACCTGGGCTGAGTGAGGTGGACCTAGCGGTTCCGCTTCTATGGTGTCTTGGTCATCTACGACTGCATATCCAGTACACAAATCTCCCGAGTCTGACTGTCTATGACAACTACCGTCCGTGTAGAACGTGAGTTCTGCATCTTCCAGTGGATTGTCACTGATGTCAGGCCTTGCGGTAAAATTTTGGGTCAAATATTCCATACAATCATGTGTATCTTCCTTTGTATTAAATCCTCCTTCCCCATCACTCTCACCTTCCACCCTTTGTGTCTGACCAGGCACACCTGGGAGAAATGTTGCAGGATTTAATGCGCTGCATCTCCTTATGGTGATGTTTACTGGGGCCATTAGTGCCAATTCCCATCTTGTAAACCTCGCTGATGAGACGTGTCTGGTTTGGGCAGAATTTAATAGGGCAGATACCGCATGTGGTGTATGGATTGTGAGGTTGTGGCCTAGCACGACATCTTCGCTTTTTGTCACTAGCAATGCTATCGCCGCAACGCTACGCAAGCATGTGGGGAGGGATCGTGCTACCGTGTCTAGCTGAGCGCTGTAGTATGCAACTGGCCTGCTGGCATCACCGTGTTTTTGGGTTAGTACACCTGCTGCGCAACCAGCACTTTCTGTTCCGTATAGTTCAAAGGGTTTCCCATAGTCTGGCATACCTAGTGCTGGCGCCTGCGTTAGGCACTGTTTGAGTCTCTCAAATGCTGTTTCGGATTCGTCTGTATGCGAGATCCTATCAGGTTTGTTTGAGGAGACCATTTCCTGCAAAGGTAGCGCCAATATGGAAAACCCTGGGATCCAATTACGGCAATACCCACACATTCCTAAAAACGTCCTGATCTGTTGCTGGGTTTGTGGCAGTGTCATGTCTCTAATTGCTTGGATTCTATCAGCGGTCAGGTGTCTCAGTCCTTGTGTTAGACAGTGTCCCAAATATTTTACCTTAGCTTGGCATAATTGCAACTTGTCTTTGGACACCTTGTGTCCGGTGTCTGAAAGATGAAACAGGAGCTGTTTCGTATCCTTCAGAGATGCTTCCAGTGAATCTGAACACAGTAATAAATCGTCCACATACTGTATCAATACTGATCCACTGTCTGGTTGGAAAGACTGTAAACAATCATGCAAAGCCTGAGAAAATATACTTGGGCTATCTATGAAACCTTGGGGTAACCGAGTCCACGTGTATTGGACTCCTCTGTATGTGAATGCAAACAAATATTGGCTGTCAGGGTGCAGAGGTACCGAAAAGAATGCGGAGCAGAGGTCAATAACAGTGAAAAATTTGGCAGTGGGAGGAATTTGCATTAGGATGACAGCTGGATTAGGCACTACGGGGAACTGACTCTCAACTATTTTGTTAATCCCCCTTAGATCCTGCACTAGCCTGTAACCCCTCCCCCCACTCTTTTTAACAGGGAAGATGGGACTATTTGCTGTGCTGGACGTTCTTACTAGAATGCCCTGTTGTAGCAAGCGCTCTATTACTGGGAAAACTCCTAACTCCACCTCTGGCTTCAGAGGATACTGTGGGATTTTTGGAGCTATCCTACCATCTTTTACTTGTACAACTACTGGAGCTACGTTTGCCATTAATCCAGTGTCCTGTCCATCTTTTGTCCAAAGTGACTCTGGTATCTGAGATGTCATCTCTTCTATTTGGGATGGATTCCTATTTGTCATAATGGGATGTGACATTAATTTTGATGGAGAGTCTAACATGTCTCGTACTTCCTGAGCGTGATTCTCAGGAATGTCCAAGAATACACCTTCAGGAGTACAATAAATGACGCAACCCATTTTACATAGTAAGTCTCTTCCCAGGAGATTGGTTGGTGCCGATGCAGCTAGCAAAAACGAATGCTTGGTATGCAAAGGCCCTATTGTAATCTCGGCTGGTTTGCTAACAGGGTAGTGCTGGACTACTCCTGTTACTCCCATGGCTGGAACTGTCCTACCAGTGGTTCTCATGCCCACTGTCGAATTTATCACTGACTTGGCCGCCCCTGTGTCTACAAGAAAGTTTAAGGTTTTACCAGCTACATTGATTGCAATCTCTGGTTCACTTCCAAGACTGGCAATCAATTTAACTGGCTGCAGATTACAGGTATGGCCACACCCCTATTGGGTATGCTGACCTCCCTGAATCCCGCTGGCAGCGACTACTTGTGAGGGAGTTAGCTGGGAACTACCAGAGGCATGCCAATCTCTGTTCGGGGGGTATCTTTTTGTTTCCCCTGTATGTGGCTCAAAACTCCGCCTCTGTGGACCCTGCTCCCAATGTCGTGTGTCGTGTCGTTGTCTAGGGGGTTGAAAAGATCTTTGTACACTCTTTGTTCTACAGTCTCGTGCATAGTGTCCCTGTTTGTTACAAGAAAAACATGTTATTACACTTGACTTACCCACAGGATTCGGTGGTACATACGCAGGCTGCCTTGTGGTCAGCGCCTGTATACTTACTGACATCAATTTATCACTTTGCGACTCCCTGTGTCTAGTGATGTTCCTGTCGTGATCAATAGCAGCCTCTCTCAAAGTAGCCACAGACAGACCTCGCCAACAAGGTTGCGTGGTCTGTACCCTAGTCTTCAATGACTCTTTTAAACCATCCATCAGTACCGATACTGCTACTTCCCGATGGTTTGTGTCTGTTTTAATGTCCTCTATACCTGTGTATTTTGCCATTTCTAATAATGCTCTGTGAAAATACTCTGCAGCTGTCTCTGACTCCTTCTGTTTAATGGAGAATATCTTATTCCATTTTGCTACTGCTGGGAAATACTCTTTTAGCTGCAAGTTTATTCTTTTCACATTATCTTGGTTGTACACATCTGTAAGAGGTACATCTTTATCTAGTCCACAATCAGCTAAGAATTGAACTGAGTCGATATTTGAAGGTAAACAAGCTCTTAGCAGTATCTGCCAATCCTTGTTGTTGGGTTCTACAGTGTTACCTAGATCCCTGATGTATTTTTGGCTAGCAACTAAGTCTTTCCTGGGGTCAGGAAATTCGGACACTATTGTTCTTAATTCCATTCGGGAAAATGGAGTGTACATGGCAATGTTCCTTATGGGAGTGGCTCCTGATACATCTGTTTTCCCATTGGGAACTGCTATTACTCTAACAGGGTTTACTCTAACAACCTCATTCTGTGTAGATTCTACAACTTGTGGTGAAATTGTTTCAGTATAATACATGGTGCCGTACTTACCCGTTGACACGACCTCACCTATCCCTCCGCTAGGGGCCTTTGCTAATCTTGTGGGTGTTGCTGTGCCTACTGTGGTCTCTGCTATGGTGGCTGCGAGAGAGAGAGCTGAAATTGTTGCCGGATCGTCTTCTTGATCACACTCCTGAGGAAAGTTCAAAACAGGGTACAACTTGCACGGGTTAATACTTGCATGAGTTACTTGGTTAACATCATTAACATTTACAGGGTTACTAAGTGTTTGTGTTTTACAACCCAGTGCGTTTCTCTCCGTAATCAACTTCTCTCCTGCTATGTATGGTGGTGGCGGGGCTGTGGCGATCAGTTTCCTGACTGCCCCAGATCCCGCCGCCAGAGCCAAACCTTTCTGTATCTCACCTTCCTGTTGCCACAACTGTAAATAATCATGATGCTGAATTCGTCTCTTTGTTGATTTTATGAGACATATCCTCCTCCTTAAATTTTGTAACACTTCTGGACTGAAGCTACCTATTCTTGGGAATTTCTCCCTGTCTTGTACAGTCATTCTCTCCCATTCATCACATAGAACCTCTGTGTGACTTCCGTATTTTTCACACATGATGTACCTGGCCGACCCAATTGGTCGGACCACTGAATCAACCCGAACCGAGGTTGATCGCCCCCTACCTGAACAATTGGCCCCCATAATCTGCAGGTGTTGCTTACTACTCCTTTGATCTTTATATCACGGTCTTCAGCGAACCCTTACAGCAAACCAAATTATTCAAAATAGGCCGGCGGTGGCGGTTTACCGAGTACCCCACTCACTCGCCCACCTCGACCAATACGACCTGATCACACCGATATGGTGCTGGCGTACTCGATACAGGGCCCTACCAGAAAAACCTTCTGTTTACTGGAACATATGAGGGTTACCCGCAGGACACTTACTCTTTCCAATAAAGGTGGGGTTGTTAGATAGTTCCTGAGTGACCAGCGAACTTCCCTTTAAAAATAAAAAATTACACAAATCACGTCAGAATGTACAGATAGCGTTTGTGACCACTTTACTCTAATGGTATTAGGTCAGATTACTAACTACTGCACACAATTACGTGCGGTACAATCGTTCAGTACATAAGCACTACCTGTTATGTACTGAGAGATCAGTGGAATCGAAAATTGCGGCTGCGAATTCCTTCAGCCAGAGCTTCCAATGGCCTATATGGGTTTTAGCACCAACCCCCGGGGTTGTGCTTCTTGTACCTTTATAGCGGACCTTCTTGTACCTTGTGACCTCCTGGCCTTGTCCTTGTGACCTCCTGGTCTTGTTACCTTGTGGTCCGCTATACTCTAATGCTCTTATTTTATTTAACCAAGGATGCCTCCTTAGCCACCGTATATGTCACTTACACGTATGTCCTACCTGATTTCTATTGGTTCAACCTCTAAGTTATATAAACTTATGTAATAAAAACACACTCACTCAACACATGTACACTTTCGTTTCTATATCTATTTCTGCGCAGAAATTTTCTTTAGCCCAGCTGTGTTACCAATTAGGAGCAGGATCTGTTAAACTAAATTTCAAATTTTCCAAAAATAGACTTGCGTTATTTACCGCGTCGCGTTATCTACCGCTTTGCGCTACTTATCGCCTCATCACAACTTGAGCTACGTGGGCGTAACCGGACGCTACGTTGCGTAATAAACGCTGCGTGCGTCGGCCTTTGGATTGCGTACGCTAGTCTTTGTTAGAGACACGTGTACGCAAAACAAAGATCCACCGTAACACAATATACTTTTATCAATGTAAACGATCCCTGATCATCTACCGCGTACCCCACTGGCTTTGCCTTATCTCCCAGGCAAACCTGTGTGTTTGTCTACACTTTTAACTATTACCTCTATCCTTAAACTATGAAATAACAGCAAGTCTCTTTTAGCACTTTTCTATCAACTATAAAAATTGGCAAACAGGAATAGTGATATACGAAATTTTGAAAAAGAAATGCAGATATATATGTATGCGTGCGTGTATACGCAAGACAGAAAAGAAATAAACAGTTTTAAAAGACACAAGCGTTTTGTTCTTACTTCCGGTTCCCGGATTCCTTCAGCACTCTTTATCTAAGTGAAGCAGACGCTTATCCCGTCAGCACTGTGAGACAACCTCCCACCCTTTGCTGGGGGATAATGTCTGCTGATCTACCTAGTGCAGATATGAGAAGGACAGGACGAGTCCCCAATTGACAATTTTAAATTCCTTTGTCGTATAAACAACCCTTAATGAAGTCTAAGAACACAGTACGCTGTTTACTTAAGAAGTACCGTAAGGGTACGCTTGTTGCGTAACGATCGCTTAGCCGTATGCGAGACGCTCAAGCGTCACGTTCGCTCACGGCCCAGTGATCACAGGACAGCACGCTATTGGTGATGACTAGAGTAATGATTCGCTATGGCGTAGCGGACGCTCGAGACCACGAGGAGATCACCAGCGGCGCAGACGCTCACAACGCTATACCTTTTATACACAGAATACCTTAATGTGAATACAGGGTGTAAGTGCAACTTTGTGTAACCTGACTAACTACAAAGCTGCTTGAGCGTCAACGACGCTCAAGTGAACACTTAAAACTATAGGAAATACACAGATACTGGTTTAGGGTCCAAAGCCTATTATCTGTATTATGACTATTATACTTGCAAAAAGAATCACAGTACAAATGATACACTACAATATAACAGAGACTTCCTAACCAAATAACTATACAAGAAATACAATACAATACTATGCTGATCTAATACAGTACAATACTAGTCAATGGGAGATACGAGAGAAAGAGAAAGGAGAGAGAGAGAGAGAGAGAGAGAGAGAGAGAGAGAGAGAGAGACGGAAAGAGAGAGAGAGAGAGAGAGATTGGCTCACAGTAAGACAATATGATTACGGAGTGAAACTTACGCACTAGGGGAAACGATCGCATGCGCCTGGACATCCAGCACCCGATTTTCAGCAATGAGAACCGTTGAAGAGTGAGAGCTGGATGTGGTCGGCCTGCCTATTTATGCCCCACACACAATGCAATCTAATGGTCCCTACAATCTGATCGTCCATTGGACACAGGAATTCGGCTTCGCACTATAACAAATGGTCATAGGGTGATTCATACAGGTGGGCTGTGACGATTTCAAACAGCTCAGGTGGGTGGGAAACTAGGTTTCCCGCCGCATACCTGAGTATGCGTAAATAATAGTAATGGACATAAACTTCTTATGTCCATAACTATTCGCACGAGCGATTAATACGCTCCAAACCAACACCGGAATATTGCTAATTAAATACTCTTCCGATGGGTACCAAACACTGCTGTATGATTCCTGTTAGACCCTTCGCACAATATAAAGAGGGATTCCCCCAGTCAGGGACATTCTATATTAACCAAACTTTCAGAATCTATCAAAGGGACCATGATCTACAAACTACATTAATTGTGGAAATATGTAACGATTGGGTCGCATGCTACGACTACATACTCTTTACCGTAAATACGCATACCAATGCGAGCGGGTGCACGCATCAGCGGGTATGCGCTATCACGGGAAAGCGCACGCATGCGCAGCACGGACCAGCATAAAGTGCAAATATGGCAGCGTGTATAGGGATATTTTTCTGACTTTGACACCATCATCACCCCATAAAGATCATCAAATACCATCATCACCCCACAAACATCATCATCAAATACCATCACCCCATAAAGATCATCAAATACCATCATCACCCCACAAACATCATCAAATACCATCATCACCCCACAAACATCATCAAATACCATCGTCACCCCACGACCATCATCATCATCAAATACCATCATCAACCTACAAACATCATCTTCAAATACCATCATCACCCTACAAACATCATCAAATACCATCATCATCCTACAAACATCATCATCAAATACCATCATCACCCCACAAACATCATCATCAAATACCATCATCACCCACAAACATCATCATCAAATACCATCATCACCCCATAAAGATCATCAAATACCATCATCACCCCACAAACATCATCATCAAATACCATCATCACCCCACAAACATCATCATCAAATACCATTGTCACCCCACGACCATCATCATCATCAAATACCATCATTACCCTACAAACATCATCAAATACCATCATCACCCCACAAACATCATCATCAAATACCATCATCACCCCATAAAGATCATCAAATACCATCATCACCCCACAAACATCATCATCAAATACTATCATCACCCCACAAACATCATCAAATACCATCATCACCCCACAAACATCATCATCAAATACTATCATCACCCCACAAACATCATCATCAAATACCATCGTCACCCCCACGAACATCATCATCAAATACCATCATCACCCTACAAACATCATCAAATACCATCATCACCCCACAAACATCATCATCAAATACCATCGTCACCCCACGACCATCATCATCATCAAATACCATCATCAACCTACAAACATAATCAAATACCATCATCATCCTACAAACATCATCATCAAATACCATCATCACCCCACAAACATCATCATCAAATACCATCACCCACAAACATCATCATCAAATACCATCATCACCCCATAAAGATCATCAAATACCATCATCACCCCACAAACATCATCATCAAATACCATCATCACCCCACAAACATCATCATCAAATACCATTGTCACCCCACGACCATCATCATCATCATCAAATACCATCATTACCCTACAAACATCATCATCAAATACCATCATCACCCCACAAACATCATCATCAAATACCATCATCACCCCATAAAGATCATCAAATACCATCATCACCCCACAAACATCATCATCAAATACCATCATCACCCCATAAAGATCATCAAATACCATCATCACCCCACAAACATCATCAAATACCATCATCACCCCACAAACATCATCATCAAATACCATCATCACCCCACAAACATCATCATCAAATATCATCATCACCCCACAAACATCATCATCAAATACCATCATCACCCCATAAAGATCATCAAATACCATCATCACCCCACAAACATCATCATCAAATACTATCATCACCCCACAAACATCATCATCAAATACCATCATCACCCCACAAACATCATCATCAAATACCATCATCACCCCACAAACATCATCATCAAATACCATCATCACCCCACAAACATCATCATCAAATACCATCATCACCCTACAAACATCATCATCAAATACCATCATCACCCCACAAACATCATCATAAAATTCCATCATCACCCCACAAACATCATCATCAAATACCATCATCACCCTACAAACATCATCATCAAATACCATCATCACCCCACAAACATCATCATCAAATACCATCATCACCCCACAAACATCATCATCAAATACCATCACCCCACAAACATCATCATCAAATACCATCATCACCCCTCAAACATCATCATCAAATACCATCATCACCCCACAAACATCATCATCAAATAGCATCATCACCCCACAAACATCATCATCAAATACCATCATCACCCCAACAAACATCATCATCAAATACCATCATCACCCTACAAACATCATCATCAAATACCATCATCACCCCACAAACATCATCATCAAATACCATCATCACCCCACAAACATCATCATCAAATACCATCATCACCCCACAAACATCATCATCAAATACCATCATCACGCCACAAACATCATCATCAAATAGCATCATCACCCCACAAACATCATCATCAAATAGCATCATCACCCCACAAACATCATCATCAAATACCATCATCACCCCACAAACATCATCATCAAATACCATCATCACCCCACAAACATCATCATCAAATACCATCATCACCCCATAAAGATCATCAAATACCATCATCACCCCACAAACATCATCATCAAATACCATCACCCCATAAAGATCATCAAATACCATCATCACCCCACAAACATCATCAAATACCATCCTCACCCCACAAACATCATCATCAAATACCATCGTCACCCCACGACCATCATCATCAAATACCATCATCAACCTACAAACATCATCTTCAAATACCATCATCACCCTACAAACATCATCAAATACCATCATCATCCCACAAACATCATCATCAAATACCATCATCACCCCACAAACATCATCATCAAATACCATCATCACCCCACAAACATCAAATACCATCATCACCCCACAAACATCATCATCAAATACCATCATCACCCCACAAACATCATCATCAAATACCATCATCACCCCACAAACATCATCATCAAATACCATTGTCACCCCACAAACATCATCATCAAATACCATCATTACCCTACAAACATCATCATCAAATACCATCATCACCCCACAAACATCATCATCAAATACCATCATCACCCCATAAAGATCATCAAATACCATCATCACCCCACAAACATCATCATCAAATACCATCATCACCCCATAAAGATCATCAAATACCATCATCACCCCACAAACATCATCATCAAATACCATCATCACCCCACAAACATCATCATCAAATACCATCGTAACCCCACGACCATCATCATCAAATACCATCATCACCCTACAAACATCATCATCAAATACCATCACCCTACAAACATCATCATCAAATACCATCATCACCCCACAAACATCATCATCAAATACCATCATCACCCCACAAACATCATCATCAAATACCATCATCACCCCACAAACATCATCATCAAATACCATCATCACCCCACAAACATCATCATCAAATACCATCATCACCCCATAAAGATCATCAAATACCATCATCACCCCACAAACATCATCATCAAATACTATCATCACCCCACAAACATCATCATCAAATACCATCACCCCACAAACATCATCACCCCACAAACATCATCATCAAATACCATCATCACCCCACAAACATCATCATCAAATACCATCATCACCCCACAAACATCATCATCAAATACCATCATCACCCTACAAACATCATCATCAAATACCATCATCACCCCACAAACATCATCATCAAATACCATTATCACCCCACAAACATCATCATAAAATTCCATCATCACCCCACAAACATCATCATCAAATACCATCATCACCCTACAAACATCATCATCAAATACCATCATCACCCCACAAACATCATCATCAAATACCATCATCACCCCACAAACATCATCATCAAATACCATCATCACCCCACAAACATCATCATCAAATACCATCATCACCCCTCAAACATCATCATCAAATACCATCACCCCACAAACATCATCATCAAATACCATCATCACCCCACAAACATCATCATCAAATACCATCATCACCCCACAAACATCATCATCAAATACCATCATCACGCCACAAACATCATCATCAAATAGCATCATCACCCCACAAACATCATCATCAAATAGCATCATCACCCCACAAACATCATCATCAAATACCATCATCACCCCATAAAGATCATCAAATTCCATCATCACCCCACAAACATCATCATCAAATACCATCACCCCATAAAGATCATCAAATACCATCATCACCCCACAAACATCATCAAATACCATCATCACCCCACAAACATCATCATCAAATACCATCGTCACCCCACGACCATCATCATCATCAAATACCATCATCAACCTACAAACATCATCTTCAAATACCATCATCACCCTACAAACATCATCAAATACCATCATCATCCCACAAACATCATCATCAAATACCATCATCACCCCACAAACATCATCATCAAATACCATCATCACCCCACAAACATCATCAAATACCATCATCACCCCATAAAGATCATCAAATAGCATCATCACCCCACAAACATCATCATCAAATACCATCATCACCCCACAAACATCATCATCAAATACCATCATCACCCCACAAACATCATCATCAAATACCATCATCACCCCTCAAACATCATCATCAAATACCATCATCACCCCACAAACATCATCATCAAATAGCATCATCACCCCACAAACATCATCATCAAATACCATCATCACCCCAACAAACATCATCATCAAATACCATCATCACCCTACAAACATCATCATCAAATACCATCATCACCCCACAAACATCATCATCAAATACCATTGTCACCCCACGACCATCATCATCAAATACCATCATTACCCTACAAACATCATCATCAAATACCATCATCACCCCACAAACATCATCATCAAATACCATCATCACCCCATAAAGATCATCAAATACCATCATCACCCCACAAACATCATCATCAAATACCATCATCACCCCATAAAGATCATCAAATACCATCATCACCCCACAAACATCATCATCAAATACCATCATCACCCCACAAACATCATCATCAAATACCATCGTAACCCCACGACCATCATCATCAAATACCATCATCACCCTACAAACATCATCATCAAATACCATCATCACCCTACAAACATCATCATCAAATACCATCATCACCCCACAAACATCATCATCAAATACCATCATCACACCACAAACATCATCATCAAATACCATCATCACCCCACAAACATCATCATCAAATACCATCATCACCCCATAAAGATCATCAAATACCATCATCACCCCACAAACATCATCATCAAATACCATTGTCACCCCACGACCATCATCATCATCAAATACCATCATTACCCTACAAACATCATCATCAAATACCATCATCACCCCACAAACATCATCATCAAATACCATCATCACCCCATAAAGATCATCAAATACCATCATCACCCCACAAACATCATCAAATACCATCATCACCCCACAAACATCATCATCAAATACCATCATCACCCCACAAACATCATCATCAAATACCATCATCACCCCACAAACATCATCATCAAATACCATCATCACCCCATAAAGATCATCAAATACCATCATCACCCCACAAACATCATCATCAAATGCTATCATCACCCCACAAACATCATCATCAAATACCATCATCACCCCACAAACATCATCATCAAATACCATCATCACCCCACAAACATCATCATCAAATACCATCATCACCCCACAAACATCATCATCAAATACCATCATCACCCCACAAACATCATCATAAAATTCCATCATCACCCCACAAACATCATCATCAAATACCATCATCACCCTACAAACATCATCATCAAATACCATCATCACCCCACAAACATCATCATCAAATACCATCATCACCCCACAAACATCATCATCAAATACCATCATCACCCCACAAACATCATCATCAAATACCATCATCACCCCTCAAACATCATCATCAAATACCATCATCACCCCACAAACATCATCATCAAATACCATCATCACCCCATAAAGATCAAATACCATCATCACCCCACAAACATCATCATCAAATACCATCATCACCCCACAAACATCATCATCAAATACCATCGTAACCCCACGACCATCATCATCAAATACCATCATCACCCTACAAACATCATCATCAAATACCATCATCACCCTACAAACATCATCATCAAATACCATCATCACCCCACAAACATCATCATCAAATACCATCATCACACCACAAACATCATCATCAAATACCATCATCACCCCACAAACATCATCATCAAATACCATCATCACCCCATAAAGATCATCAAATACCATCATCACCCCACAAACATCATCATCAAATACTATCATCACCCCACAAACATCATCAAATACCATCATCACCCCACAAACATCATCATCAAATACTATCATCACCCCACAAACATCATCATCAAATACCATCGTCACCCCCACGAACATCATCATCAAATACCATCATCACCCTACAAACATCATCATCAAATACCATCATCACCCTACAAACATCATCATCAAATACCATCATCACCCCACAAACATCATCATCAAATACCATCATCACCCCACAAACATCATCATCAAATACCATCATCACCCCACAAACATCATCAAATACCATAATCACCCCACAAACATCATCATCAAATACCATCATCACCCCATAAAGATCATCATAAAATACCATTTTCACCCTACAAACATCATCATCAATTATCATCACCCTACAAACATCATCATCAAATACCATCATCACCCCATAAACATCATCATCAAATACCATCACCCCACAAACATCATCAAATACCATCATCACCCTATAAAGATCATCATCAAATACCATCATCACCCCACAAACTTCATCATCAAATACCATCACCCCACAAACATCATCATCAAATACCATCATCACCCCACAAACATCATCAAATACCATTTTCACCCCACAAACATCATCATCAATTATCATCACCCCACAAACATCATCAAATGTCAGCATCAGCCTACAATGATTTTCACCAGCCCGCAGGGAGCAAGTGCTTTCCCTGGTGACCTAGTTCCACAGCAGAGATCTGGGGCCACAGAGAGGAGAGGATGTCTCATGGACCCCCAGGCAGAGCGGTATTGAATATGGAGGTACTGTAGCATCTTTTATACACAATTACCGGATGAGTCTTTATAAAAGGATAAAACACCTGAGGGCAGATTTCACGTCTATTCTACACATAACACGTCATGACGGAGCCGCCAGCGTGTGCGATCACATGCACTGTATTATATCCTGGACATTAGCCAGCTCTTATTACAGTGCGCAGGTGACTCGCAGATCTATACTTCTCTATCTGTAGGATAGGACATATGATCAGACGTACAGCTATTTACTAATATCAGGGGTACCTCTTGTGGCACAGATCTACATTCAGCCTTCATAAACACTGACATGATCCACTATGCACAGGCCAGGCTTTGGCAAGCTGTGGTTTGTTGAACTACAAGTTCCAGAAAGTCTTAACAATCAAGGCTGGCAGGGCATGCTGGGACATTTAGTTCCAAAACAGCAAGTCCTGGGCTGCCTATTTCTGCAATAGACTGTTAGGACGCCGCAATACTGTTATTTTTGGGTTCATTTAACAAGTAAAGCCTCAGTAAGTTATTCAGTCCTGTCCACACTGCTCCTGGGACCACCAGAGGTGTCGCTCCACCCTGAAGGACTGCATAGATAATCTGCTGTTCAGAACTACCCACAAAGTCCCCCTCCCCCATCTTTACCATTTCAGACCAACCTGCTTATAGCGAGATCTAGTCTATAGGGAATATCAGTAAGACAGGTGACAGTGACCACATTACGGCCCAGTGACCAGGATGGCAGCATGGTAAAGCCCCCACCTCTCCGTGCCCCACCCAGTAGTTGAGGAGAGATAATCCTAGCTACGAGGATCTCGGGTTGAGACTCAGAGAAAGGATAGGTGAGAACGCTCATTAGCTCCACAAGGGGCGGACCTGTGAGTAGTCGCTGGCGGCACTGATCCACCAGCTTCTGGCAGTACTGCACCTCCGCCTTCAGGTCCTGCAGCTCATCGTAGTCTGCCCGGTATTGCTTCTTCAGGTCCTTGAGCCGGACGATCAGCATGAACTCCTGTTCATCGATGATCACCTGGCCTTGCCCATCGATGTATTCACCTGTTTGGGAGACATGATCCACCTCATTATAAATAACGGAGCACAGCAATCACACACAGAACCCTGTTACAGGTAACCTCCATATAAACATGTATCAGGAGTGATAACAATTAAATCTCATTTTACTCCGCTCTCAGGTGGATTCAGCACCAAATACAAAGTACAGCTTGAGTAAACACGCTGAAGCCGATACTAGTTACCCATTACATACGTCAGGCTGTATGAGGACTATATACAATTCAGCTTCAGTTCATGTTTTTAACTTCACTTGGTAATTATGTCAGTGCTTTATTTTATGTCTTTAGAAAGGTGGTTGGTGTTTGTTGTGAATAGAATATGGTGTTATGGACAAGAAGGGGAACAATATACATATATATTTTGTATTATTCTTTTTTACAAGTTGATTTAAAGTGTTTTCTGACAGAGCTCAAGAAATGACAAAGGCCATTGTCTGGTTATACGAGACCAAACAAGGCAAGTGTTTTGAGTTGGACATATGTCACCATTAGAAACCTTGCTTCTTAATCCTGGGACAATGGTGTTCACCTTGTGCCTTCAATCTATTTAATCCATGTTAAACATTGTATTTATAGGATATTTCTAACACTCAAAATTTAGGCAACAGTGCTCCCTACAGTTTTTTAGCATTTATGTATATTTCCTAATGTGACCTTTGTACCTATGAAATTGCTTATTCAGGAGTTTTCCAGCCTATATAAACTGGAATCTGACAGTGTTAAAATTAGCATTATGCCTGGATGAACATTGACTGCAGAAGTGGCAGGATGCTCTGAATATAACTCAGCCTCTAGACGCAGAGGGCGGGGCTCCTGAGTATGCTGATGTGATTGCTGTATTGAACATCTGCTGAATTGATCAATAACCGTAGCTAAATATACAATAAAGTCATATTTATATATTCAAGTTATTTGTTGAAGTACTTTTCTGGGAATCCACTCATCTGGGTCTCCTCTAACTTAACCCGCCTGAAACAAAACCTCAGAGGTTTATGAAAGAAGCCTTCCTCTGGGTAACTAAGGAATTCCTGACATCCAATCCACAAACTTGCAGTTTTGGGCATAATTCCCTTTAAGGGCTCATACAGACGGGGTGCGGAAAACGATGCTTATAATTACTGTGTGTTGCTGCTGTATACATAGGGACTGTTTCAGATTCGTCACTACTTCTATTGTGTTGCAACTGAGCGATTATCGTGCGTCACGGCCGCAGTGCGCACGTGCAAATGTACCTTTGTAATGGCGCTATATAAATGTCGGTAATGGCTGTTACTGGACACATCTACAGTATATCATCATTTACAGCAACCACCAGAGTATAATGAGCAGCTGCCAACTATACACCACACTACAGCGGATATGCTCAGTGAGTGTCACCCAGACATAACAAGGGAATAAACACTGTTAGTCTGGGTCTCAGATCTTTCTGATGAAGCATCACATTCTTACCTTGCTTCTCCCGCTCCAGCTTGGTCACATTCAGGTTTCGGGATGTTGTATCTATTTCTTTTTTGATGATATTTATCCGCTGAGTGATCTCCTTCAGTCTCCCCCTTCTGTCGGTCAGGATGGATTTGTTCTCCTTAAATATTCTATTTAATTCGCTCCCTCTGTCTGTTTTAAAGTCTTCAAACGCTGACGATTTGGGGGGAGGAGATCTGAGAAGGGAACAGCGCAGATTCACAGAGTTAGGGTAATGAAATATGGGGGGGGATTCAGACCTGATCGCTGGGCTGATAACTTTGCTGTCCTGCGATCAGATAGTCGCCGCCCCAGGGGGATTGTAAATTTGTAGTGCATGTGTGTGATCCCATGTGTACGCAGAGCTGCAAAAATCCAGTGTGTGCAGTGTGTGCGCAGCCCAGGACTTACTCCTCCAGTGCCATCACATCAGGCTGATCGGGGCCGGAGCGGACGTCAGACACCCTCCCTGAAAACGCTTGGGCACGCCTGCGTTTTCCCTGACACTCCCAGTACACGGTCAGTTTCCACCCAGGAACGGCTTCCTCCTTTCAATCACTTTGCAAATCGGATTTTTCGCACCATTCCATCGCTGAGCAGTGATGCCCTTTGTTGTTGTCCGCCGCGCGAGCGCATTGCGGTGCATACGCATGCGCAGTTAGTACCTGATCACCCACTGTGCTGGCAAAGTTGGTACAGCACTGTGAATAGTTTAATGCTGATTGGCTAGAAGTTGGTACAGCACTGTGAATAGTATAATTCTGATTGGCTAGAAGTTGGCACAGCTCTGTGAATAGTCTAATGCGGATTGGCTAGAAGTTGGTACAGCACTGTGAACAGTCTAAAGCTGATTGGCTAGAAGTTGTTACAGCACTGTGAATAGTCTATTGCTGATTGGCTAGAAGTTGGTACAGCACTGTGAATAATCTAATCCTGATTGGCTAGAAGTTGGTACAGCACTGTGAATAGTCTAATGCTGATTGGCTAGAAGTTGGTATAGCACTGTGAATAGTCTAATGCTGATTGGCTAGAAGTTGGTACAGCACTGTGAATAGTCTAATGCTGATTGGCTAGAAGTAGTTGGTACAGCACTGTGAATAGTCTATTGCCGATTGGCTAGAAGTTGGTACAGCACTGTGAATAGTCTAATCCTGATTGGCTACAAGTTGGTACAGCACTGTGAATAGTCTAATGCTGATTGGCTAGAAGTTGGTACAGCACTGTGAATAGTCTAATCCTGATTGGCTAGAAGTTGTTACAGCACTGTGAATAGTCTAATGCTGATTGGCTAGAAGTTGGTACAGCACTGTGAAAAGTCTAATGCTGATTGGCTAGAAGTTGGTACAGCGCTGTGAATAGTCTAATGCTAAACCAGTAACCCTTGCCATGTTTGTTTTCAGCACTCGTACCCAGGACTATACTCCTGGTGCCCCTTTCCACCAGTTATGCAGGGCACCAGGCAGAAGCTCTGCTGGAGGACTATAATAAGTGTATATGAGCACACTGTGCTGGTTCCCCTTCTGTCTGTACTAAGGCTGGGGCAGGCTTTCCAGGCCAGTCAGCCATAGATGGGCCCCTGATGGGTTACTAGCGCCACACACTGGCGGAGGGCAGTAGGGTCTGGGGCTTATATTTAGTTATTGGTTCCTTCAACCACACAGATGTTAGTTTACATGTCACCAGACCATAGCAGAGAGGCACCCAATACCCTGTAACACACACTGTGCTCACCCGGGGCGGCTCCTCTCCTCTCTCCCCGGGGGCTCAGAGCGCTGAGTGTCAGAAGCGTGAGATTCCTGATGCTCTTTCCCTGCCGCCTCCTTCACATCCAGCTCCCGGAGGGACGTGGACATCACAGTTCTTCCTGGTGAAGCAGATTCCAGCTCCAGGGCCGGACTCACGGCGGCTTCTCTCCTACTGGTGGGGCTTAGAGTATAACAGTAAGTACTATAATAGTAGCAGAGTCTTACATCTGTGTAATGTAGGGGGCAGTATACTAACCTCTCCTACTGGTGGGGCTTAGAGTATAACAGTAATTACTATAATAGTAGTAGTGTCTTACATCTGTGTAATGTAGGGGGCAGTATACTAACCTATCCTACTAATGGGGCTTAGAGTATAACAGTAAGTACTATAATAGTAGCAGACTCTTACACCTGTTTAATGTAGAGGGCAGTATACTAACCTCTCCTACTAATGGGGCTTAGAGTATAACAGTAAGTACTATAATAGTAGCAGAGTCTTACATCTGTCTAATGTAGGGGACAGCAGTACACTAACCTCTCCTACTGGTGGGGCTAAGAGTATAACAGTAAGTACTAGAATAGTAGCAGAGTCTTACATCTGTATAATGTAGGGGGCAGTATACTAACCTCTCTACTAGTGGGGCTTAGAGTATAACAGTAAGTACTATAATATAGCAGAGTCTTACATCTGTATAATGGTGGTCATTCCGAGTTGTTTGCTCGCAAGCTGCTTTTAGCAGCTTTGCACACGCTAAGCCGCCGCCTACTGGGAGTGAATCTTAGCTTATCAAAATTGCGAACGAAAGATTCGCAATATTGCGAAAAGACTTCTCTGTGCAGTTTCTGAGTAGCTCGAGACTTACTCTGCCAGTGCGATAAGTTCAGTACTTGTCGTTCCTGGTTTGACGTCACAAACACACCCAGCGTTCGCCCAGACACTCCTCCGTTTCTCCAGCCACTCCCGCGTTTTTCCCAGAAACGGTAGCGTTTTTTCACACACTCCCATAAAACGGCCAGTTTCCGCCCAGAAACACCCACTTCCTGTCAATCACATTACGATCACCAGAACGAAGAAAAAACCTCGTAATGCCGTGAGTAAAATACCTAACTGCATAGCAAATTTACTTGGCGCAGTCGCACTGCGGACATTGCGCATGCGCATTAGCGACTAATCGCTCCGTTGCGAGAAAAAAATAACAAGCGAACAACTCGGAATGACCCCCAATGTAGGGGGCAGTATACTAACCTCTCCTACTAGTGGGGCTTAGAGTATAACAGTAAGTACTATAATAGTAGCAGAGTCTTACATCTGTGTAATGTAGGGGGCAGTATACTAACCTCTCCTACTAGTGGGGCTTAGAGTATAACAGTAAGTACTATAATAGTAGCAGAGTCTTACATCTGTGTAATGTAGGGGGCAGTACACTAACCTCTCCTACTGGTGGGGCTAAGAGTATAACAGTAAGTACTATAATAGTAGCAGTGTCTTACATCTGTGTAATGTAGGGGGCAGTATACTAACCTCTCCTACTAGTGGGGCTTAGAGTATAACAGTAAGTACTATAATAGAAGGAGTGTGTTACATCTGAGTAATGTAGGGGCAGTATACTAACCTCTCTACTAGTGGGGCTTAGAGTATAACAGTAAGTACTATAATAGAAGGAGTGTGTTACATCTGTGTAATGTAGGGGGCAGTATACTAACCTCTCCTACTAGTGTAGCTTAGAGTATAACAGTAAGTACTATAATAGTAGCAGTGTATTACATCTGTGTAATGTAGGGGGCAGTATACTAACCTCTCCTACTAGTGGGGCTTAGAGTATAACAGTAAGTACTATAATAGTAGGAGAGTGTTACATCTGTCTAATGTAGAGGGCAGTATACTAACCTCTCCTACTAGTGGGGCTTAGAGTATAACAGTAAGTACTATAATAGTAGCAGTGTCTTACATCTGTATAATGTAGGGGCAGTATACTAACCTCTCCTACTAGTAGGGCTTAGAGTATAACAGTAAGTACTATAATAGTAGCAGAGTGTTACATCTGTCTAATGTAGGGGGCAGTATACTAACCTCTCCTACTAGTGGTGCTTAGAGTATAACAGTAAGTACTATAATAGTAGGAGTGTCTTACATCTGTGTAATGTAGGGGCAGTATACTAACCTCTCCTACTAGTAGGGCTTAGAGTATAACAGTAAGTACTATAATAGTAGCAGAGTGTTACATCTGTATAATGTAGGGGGCAGTATACTAACCTCTCCTACTAGTGGGGCTTAGAGTATAACAGTAAGTACTATAATAGAAGGAGTGTGTTACATCTGTATAATGTAGGGGGCAGTATACTAACCTCTCCTACTAGTGGGGCTTAGAGTATAATAGTAAGTACTATATTAGTAGCAGAGTCTTACATCTGTGTAATGTAGAGGGCAGTATACTAACCTCTCCTACTAGTAGGGCTTAGAGTATAACAGTAAGTACTATAATAGAAGGAGTGTGTTACATCAGTGTAATGTAGGGGGCAGTATACTAACCTCTCCTACTAGTAGGGCTTAGATTATAACAGTAAGTACTATAATAGAAGGAGTGTGTTACATCTGTGTAATGTAGGGGCAGTATACTAACCTCTCTACTACTATGAGCATCTGACCACATGGAGAACCCGCGCTGCCAGACAGGTCACTGAGGCAGTCTATATATTACTAGTATCATGAAATGCAATGGTAACGTGGTGACTGCAGGCAGCAGCCGTGTCTGGCGCCCACTCACCTGGACAGATCCTTCCCCTTGCGCCCCTTGGACTTTCTGGCAGACAGATTGCGGCTTGGCTTAGCAGATAGTGCCGCAATTCCAACGCCAAAGCTGCTCCCGTCCACGTCTCCCACCAGCTGGATCTCTACATCCGCCAGACCTGCCTGGAGCAGGACACAATGTTATATACACGTGTGATAGACAGCAAGCACCTGACCTACGGTGAGCACACACATGCCACATTCACAGACACACATTACCACATCTGTAGTGTAAGCTGCACACACGCATTACCACGCCTGTAGTGTAAGCTGCACACACACATTACCACGTCTGTAGTGTAAGCTGCACACACACACATTACCACGTCTGTAGTGTAAGATGCACACACACACATTACTACGCCTGTAGTGTAAGATGCACACACACACATTACTACGCCTGTAGTGTAAGATGCACACACACACACACACACATTACCACGCCTGTAGTGTAAGATGCATACACACACATTACTACGCCTGTAGTGTAAGATGCACACACACACATTACTACGCCTGTAGTGTAAGATGCACACACACACATTACCACGCCTGTTGTGTAAGATGCACACACACACATTACCACGCCTGTAGTGTAAGATGCACACACACATTACCACGCCTGTAGTGTAAGATGCACACACACACACATTACCACGCCTGTAGTGTAAGATGCACACACACACATTACCACGCCTGTAGTGTAAGATGCACACACACACATTACCACGCCTGTAGTGTAAGATGCACACACACATTACCACGCCTGTAGTGTAAGATGCATACACACACATTACCACGCCTGTAGTGTAAGATGCATACACACATTACTACGCCTGTAGTGTAAGATGCACACACACACACATTACCACGCCTGTAGTGTAAGATGCATACACACACATTACTACGCCTGTAGTGTAAGATGCACACACACATTACCATGTCTGTAGTGTAAGATGCACACACACACACATTACTATGCCTGTAGTGTAAGATGCACACACACACACATTACCACGCCTGTAGTGTAAGATGCACACACACATTACCACGCCTGTAGTGTAAGATGCACACACACACATTACCACACCTGTAGTGTAAGATGCATACACACATTACCACGCCTGTAGTGTAAGATGCACACACATTACTACGCCTGTAGTGTAAGATGCATACACACATTACTACGCCTGTAGTGTAAGATGCACACACACACACACACACATTACCACGCCTGTAGTGTAAGATGCATACACACATTACTACGCCTGTAGTGTAAGATGCACACACACACACACATTACCACGCCTGTAGTGTAAGATGCATACACACACATTACTACGCCTGTAGTGTAAGATGCACACACACATTACCACGCCTGTAGTGTAAGATGCACACACACACATTACCACGCCTGTAGTGTAAGATGCACACACACATTACCACGTCTGTAGTGTAAGATGCACACACACACATTACCACGCCTGTAGTGTAAGATGCACACACACATTACCACGCCTGTAGTGTAAGATGCATACACACACATTACCACGCCTGTAGTGTAAGATGCATACACACACATTACCACGCCTGTAGTGTAAGATGCATACACACATTACTACGCCTGTAGTGTAAGATGCACACACACACACACATTACCACGCCTGTAGTGTAAGATGCATACACACACATTACTACGCCTGTAGTGTAAGATGCACACACACACATTACCACGTCTGTAGTGTAAGATGCACACACACATTACTACGCCTGTAGTGTAAGATGCACACACACACACACATTACCACGCCTGTAGTGTAAGATGCACACACACATTACCACGCCTGTAGTGTAAGATGCACACACACACACATTACCACGCCTGTAGTGTAAGATGCATACACACATTACCACGCCTGTAGTGTAAGATGCACACACACACATTACTACGCCTGTAGTGTAAGATGCACACACACACACACATTACCACGCCTGTAGTGTAAGATGCACACACACACACACACACACACACACACACACACACACACACACACATTACTACGCCTGTAGTGTAAGATGCATACACACATTACCACGCCTGTAGTGTAAGATGCACACACACACATTACCACGTCTGTAGTGTAAGATGCACACACACATTACTACGCCTGTAGTGTAAGATGCACACACACACATTACCACGCCTGTAGTGTAAGATGCACACACACATTACCACGCCTGTAGTGTAAGATGCACACACACACACATTACCACGCCTGTAGTGTAAGATGCATACACACATTACCACGCCTGTAGTGTAAGATGCACACACACACATTACTACGCCTGTAGTGTAAGATGCACACACACACACACACACACACACATTACCACGCCTGTAGTGTAAGATGCACACACACACATTACCACGCCTGTAGTGTAAGATGCACACACACATTACCACGCCTGTAGTGTAAGATGCATACACACATTACTACGCCTGTAGTGTAAGATGCACACACACACATTACTACGCCTGTAGTGTAAGATGCATACACACACATTACCACGTCTGTAGTGTAAGATGCACACACACACACATTACCACGCCTGTAGTGTAAGATGCATACACACATTACTACGCCTGTAGTGTAAGATGCACACACACACACACACACACACATTACCACGCATGTAGTGTAAGATGCATACACACACATTACTACGCCTGTAGTGTAAGATGCACACACACACATTACCACGTCTGTAGTGTAAGATGCACACACACACATTACTACGCCTGTAGTGTAAGATGCACACACACACATTACCACGCCTGTAGTGTAAGATGCACACACACATTACCACGCCTGTAGTGTAAGATGCACACACACACACACACACACACATTACCACGCCTGTAGTGTAAGATGCATACACACATTACCACGCCTGTAGTGTAAGATGCACACACACACATTACTACGCCTGTAGTGTAAGATGCACACACACACACATTACCACACCTGTAGTGTAAGATGCACACACACACACACACACATTACCACGCCTGTAGTGTAAGATGCACACACACATTACTACGCCTGTAGTGTAAGATGCATACACACACATTACCACGCCTGTAGTGTAAGATGCACACACACATTACCACGCCTGTAGTGTAAGATGCACACACACACATTACTACGCCTGTAGTGTAAGATGCACACACACACACACACACACACACACACACATTACCACGCCTGTAGTGTAAGATGCATACACACACATTACCACGCCTGTAGTGTAAGATGCATACACACATTACTACGCCTGTAGTGTAAGATGCACACACACACATTACCACGCCTGTAGTGTAAGATGCATACACACACATTACTACGCCTGTAGTGTAAGATGCACACATACACATTACCACGTCTGTAGTGTAAGATGCACACACACACATTACCACGCCTGTAGTGTAAGATGCACACACACATTACCACGCCTGTAGTGTAAGATGCATACACACATTACTACGCCTGTAGTGTAAGATGCACACACACATTACCACGCCTGTAGTGTAAGATGCATACACACACACATTACTACGCCTGTAGTGTAAAATGCACACACACACACACACACACACACACACATTACCACGCCTGTAGTGTAAGATGCATACACACACATTACTACGCCTGTAGTGTAAGATGCACACACACACACACACATTACCACGCCTGTAGTGTAAGATGCATACACACACATTACTACGCCTGTAGTGTAAGATGCACACACACACATTACCACGTCTGTAGTGTAAGATGCACACACACACACATTACTACGCCTGTAGTGTAAGATGCACACACACACATTACCACGCCTGTAGTGTAAGATGCACACACACATTACCACGCCTGTAGTGTAAGATGCACACACACACACATTACCACGCCTGTAGTGTAAGATGCATACACACACATTACTACGCCTGTAGTGTAAGATGCACACACACACACACACATTACCACGCCTGTAGTGTAAGATGCATACACACACATTACCACGCCTGTAGTGTAAGATGCACACACACACACACATTACCACGCCTGTAGTGTAAGATGCACACACACACACACACACACACACATTACCACGCCTGTAGTGTAAGATGCATACACACACATTACCACGCCTGTAGTGTAAGATGCACACACACACATTACTACGCCTGTAGTGTAAGATGCACACACACATTACCACGCCTGTAGTGTAAGATGCACACACACACATTACTACGCCTGTAGTGTAAGATGCACACACACATTACCACGCCTGTAGTGTAAGATGCACACACACACATTACTACGCCTGTAGTGTAAGATGCACACACACACACATTACTACGCCTCTAGTGTAAGATGCACACACACATTACCACGCCTGTAGTGTAAGATGCACACACACACACACACACACACATTACCACGTCTGTAGTATAAGATGCACACACACACACATTACCACGCCTGTAGTGTAAGATGCACACATACATTACCACGCCTGTAGTGTAAGATGCACACACACACATTACTACGCCTGTAGTGTAAGATACACACACACACACACACACACACACACATTACCACGCCTGTAGTGTAAGATGCATACACACACATTACCACGCCTGTAGTGTAAGATGCATACACACATTACTACGCCTGTAGTGTAAGATGCACACACACACACATTACCACGCCTGTAGTGTAAGATGCATACACACACATTACTACGCCTGTAGTGTAAGATGCACACACACACATTACCACGTCTGTAGTGTAAGATGCACACACACACATTACCACGCCTGTAGTGTAAGATGCACACACACATTACCACGCCTGTAGTGTAAGATGCATACACACATTACTACGCCTGTAGTGTAAGATGCACACACACATTACCACGCCTGTAGTGTAAGATGCATACACACACATTACTATGCCTGTACTGTAAGATGCACACACACACACACACACACACACACACACACACACACATTACCACGCCTGTAGTGTAAGATGCATACACACACATTACTACGCCTGTAGTGTAAGATGCACACACACACATTACCACGTCTGTAGTGTAAGATGCACACACACACACATTACTACGCCTGTAGTGTAAGATGCACACACACACATTACCACGCCTGTAGTGTAAGATGCACACACACACATTACCACGCCTGTAGTGTAAGATGCACACACACATTACCACGCCTGTAGTGTAAGATGCACACACACACACACACACACACACACACACACACACACACACACACATTACCACGCCTGTAGTGTAAGATGCATACACACACATTACTACGCCTGTAGTGTAAGATGCACACACACACACACACATTACCACGCCTGTAGTGTAAGATACACACACACACACACACACACACACACACACACACACACATTACCACGCCTGTAGTGTAAGATGCATACAAACACATTACCACGCCTGTAGTGTAAGATGCACACACACACATTACTACGCCTGTAGTGTAAGATGCACACACACATTACCACGCCTGTAGTGTAAGATGCACACACACACACATTACTACGCCTGTAGTGTAAGATGCACACACACATTACCACGCCTGTAGTGTAAGATGCACACACACACATTACTACGCCTGTAGTGTAAGATGCACACACACACATTACTACGCCTGTAGTGTAAGATGCACACACACATTACCACGCCTGTAGTGTAAGATGCACACACACACACATTACCACGTCTGTAGTGTAAGATGCACACACACACATTACCACGCCTGTAGTGTAAGATGCACACACACATTACCACGCCTGTAGTGTAAGATGCACACACACACATTACTACGCCTGTAGTGTAAGATGCACACACACACACACACACACATTACCACGCCTGTAGTGTAAGATGCATACACACACATTACCACGCCTGTAGTGTAAGATGCATACACACATTACTACGCCTGTAGTGTAAGATGCACACACACACACATTACCACGCCTGTAGTGTAAGATGCATACACACACATTACTACGCCTGTAGTGTAAGATGCACACACACACATTACCACGTCTGTAGTGTAAGATGCACACACACACATTACCACGCCTGTAGTGTAAGATGCACACACACATTACCACGCCTGTAGTGTAAGATGCATACACACATTACTACGCCTGTAGTGTAAGATGCACACACACATTACCACGCCTGTAGTGTAAGATGCATACACACACATTACTATGCATGTACTGTAAGATGCACACACACACACACACACACACACACACACATTACCACGCCTGTAGTGTAAGATGCATACACACACATTACTACGCCTGTAGTGTAAGATGCACACACACACATTACCACGTCTGTAGTGTAAGATGCACACACACACACACACACACACACACACACACACACACATTACTACGCCTGTAGTGTAAGATGCACACACACACATTACCACGCCTGTAGTGTAAGATGCACACACACATTACCACGCCTGTAGTGTAAGATGCACACACACACACACACACACACACACACACATTACCACGCCTGTAGTGTAAGATGCATACACACACATTACTACGCCTGTAGTGTAAGATACACACACACACACACACACACACACACACACACACACACACATTACCACGCCTGTAGTGTAAGATACACACACACACACACACACACACACACACATTACCACGCCTGTAGTGTAAGATGCACACACACACATTACCACGCCTGAAGTGTAAGATGCATACACACACATTACCACGCCTGTAGTGTAAGATGCACACACACACATTACCACGCCTGTAGTGTAAGATGCACACACACATTACCACGCCTGTAGTGTAAGATGCATACACACACATTACCACGCCTGTAGTGTAAGATGCATACACACACATTACCACGCCTGTAGTGTAAGATGCACACACACACATTACTACGCCTGTAGTGTAAGATGCACACACACATTACCACGCCTGTAGTGTAAGATGCACACACACACATTACTACGCCTGTAGTGTAAGATGCACACACACATTACCACGCCTGTAGTGTAAGATGCACACACACACATTACTACGCCTGTAGTGTAAGATGCACACACACATTACCACGCCTGTAGTGTAAGATGCACACACACACATTACTACGCCTGTAGTGTAAGATGCACACACACACATTACTACGCCTGTAGTGTAAGATGCACACACACATTACCACGCCTGTAGTGTAAGATGCACACACACACATTACTACGCCTGTAGTGTAAGATGCACACACACACATTACTACGCCTGTAGTGTAAGATGCACACACACACATTACCACGCCTGTAGTGTAAGATGCACACACACACATTACCACGCCTGTAGTGTAAGATGCACACACACATTACCACGTCTGTAGTGTAAGATGCACACACACACACATTACCACGCCTGTAGTGTAAGATGCACACACACACATTACCACGCCTGTAGTGTAAGATGCACACACACATTACCACGCCTGTAGTGTAAGATGCACACACACACATTACCACGCCTGTAGTGTAAGATGCACACACACACATTACCACGCCTGTAGTGTAAGATGCACACACACATTACCACGTCTGTAGTGTAAGATGCACACACACACACACACACACACACACACACATTACCACGCCTGTAGTGTAAGATGCACACACACATTACCACGCCTGTAGTGTAAGATGCACACACACACATTACCACGCCTGTAGTGTAAAATGCACACACACACATTACCACGCCTGTAGTGTAAGATGCACACACACACATTACCACGCCTGTAGTGTAAGATGCACACACACACATTACCACGCCTGTAGTGTAAGATGCACACACACATTACCACGTCTGTAGTGTAAGATGCACACACACACACACACACACACACACACACATTACCACGCCTGTAGTGTAAGATGCACACACACACATTACCACGCCTGTAGTGTAAGATGCACACACACATTACCACGCCTGTAGTGTAAGATGCACACACACATTACCACGCCTGTAGTGTAAGATGCACACACACACATTACCACGCCTGTAGTGTAAGATGCACACACACATTACCACGCCTGTAGTGTAAGATGCACACACACACATTACCACGCCTGTAGTGTAAGATGCACACACACACATTACCACGCCTGTAGTGTAAGATGCACACACACACATTACCACGCCTGTAGTGTAAGATGCACACACACACATTACCACGCCTGTAGTGTAAGATGCACACACACATTACCACGTCTGTAGTGTAAGATGCACACACACACACATTACCACGCCTGTAGTGTAAGATGCACACACACACATTACCACGCCTGTAGTGTAAGATGCATACACACACATTACTACGCCTGTAGTGTAAGATGCACACACACACATTACCACGCCTGTAGTGTAAGATGCACACACACACATTACCACGCCTGTAGTGTAAGATGCACACACACACATTACCACGCCTGTAGTGTAAGATGCACACACACACATTACCACGCCTGTAGTGTAAGATGCACACACACATTACTACGCCTGTAGTGTAAGATGCATAGACACACATTACCACGCCTGTAGTGTAAGATGCACACACACACACATTACCACGCCTGTAGTGTAAGATGCACACACACACATTACCACGCCTGTAGTGTAAGATGCACACACACACATTACCACGCCTGTAGTGTAAGATGCACACACACACATTACCACGCCTGTAGTGTAAGATGCACACACACACATTACCACGCCTGTAGTGTAAGATGCACACACACATTACCACGCCTGTAGTGTAAGATGCACACACACACATTACAATGCCTGTAGTGTAAATTGCACACACGCATTACCACGCCTGTAGTGTCAGTTGCACACATTGGAAGATATGTACACCCTTAAATTTAAATCTAGAGTGAGATGCTCCAATCATCAACCAGAAAACCTGCACCTGCTCTATGGAAGTTTCATGGTCCGTGTAAAGCCGCATACACGCGGTGCAACTCTGGCAATGAACGATTTTGGTTTAATAATTTCCCTTCAACTTCTGCAGAGTCGAGAACCAACAATAATGACTTTACACACTGAGCGATTCCGGCTATGAATGGTTTTGGCTACGACCATCTAGTCAAATGTCGATCCAAAATTGTATGAGCACGCACAGTCTGTTTTCCAACAATCCGCGGAACACACGGAACAATACCAACATTCTATACACACGGAACAATACCAACTAGATATACTATATCGTGCATATCGTTAGCCAGTATCGCTCCGTGCGTATGACAAACATAAAGGGATCATTTCTAACACTGCGACATTACACCCGGCTATCAGTGTGACCCTGGAGAGGACCGCTAGGACAGCCTGGAATCAGGACCTCATCATGTGTAGAGTGGCCAATCCCAGGCCGGTATTCCCAGGACACCCGGAATTGAGTTGTTGGTTTTAAAATTAGTGAAATTATTCAATGGCCCCCGCCTCGGCCCCACAATAACTCCCCATCCTCTCTGGGTGCGAGGGGCAGCTAGCGGATGGCAAAGTGAGCTGCAGGTGGTCCCGGCGGCGCGCGGCTGGCGTCAGGCTGCATAGCGTGACCTCTGACATCACATCACACTGCGCAGTGCGCACACTCAGGGGCAGGGGAGCCTGGCAGCGTCTGAGCCGTCTGCTGAAGATGCTCAACGCTGCCCGGCATTGAAAAGAAGCAAGTGGTGGCTAATCCCAAAATCTCCAGGACTGGAAGATACAATCCCGGGAATCAATCCTGGCCAATTAGGACAACATCCCGGGATCCCGCCCATCCCCATCCCAGGATTGGCCACCCTAATTATGTGCTGCATCCTCCCATTATTAGGTGACATACGACAGGAGCACAGAACAGAATATCACAGAGGCTTCTTATAGAGCAGCCAAACAGGGTGCACTCTGGGAGGGTCACACCGCACAGAACGTTTATAGGGGCCAATTCAGACCTTTCGCACAGCAGCAATCAGGCCTGAACTGCACATGTGCCGACGCTGCAGTGCACCAGCCGACGGCAGTCTTAGCCCTGCGATCGCCTCTGCCTGATTGACAGGTAGAGTAGGTTGCTGGACAGGAGGGGGCGGTCCGGCGCCGTTTAGTGGGCGCGGTCCAGGGGGGTGGGGGGTGGGGTGGCAGAGCCGCGGCAGCTGCGTGACATCACACACAGCCACTGCGACCCTCACAGCGATGAGTAGATCCTGGAACTGCGCTGGTAGGAAGCTACACTTCCAGTACAAAAGCATACGGGGCGGACTCCCAGAGATCCCCAGATACTCGTTCAGGAGTTAGACGCAGGGAATAGCAGTGGGTATGTATCACGCAGCACACGCAGTCCACACGGAGAGTACAGGAAACACAATGTACAGTCTGATTGCTGGCAGACACGTGCAATCACCTGGGGTACATGAGAGGGCTGTACATGGCGAGAGGTCCTGCTGTCAGGTAGGTGTCTAGCAGGAGGTAAAGAATAAGCAGCACTAACACTGATTTATACCAGCTGATGATTAACCCCTCGCAGGTGAGATCCACATCAGTCCCAGATAAGGTGATGCCTAAACAGCACCCCACTGTGGTGACCCACAGTACTGCACAGGCCAAGACATACAAAACAGGGATAGATTTACTAAAGCTTTTTAAACTGAAAAGTGGAGGTGTTGCCTATAGCAACCAATCAGATTCTGCCTATGATTTTCTACAATGCAGCAGAGACATAAATAGGTAGAATCTAATAGGTTGCTATAGGCAACACATCCACGTTCCGAAGCGTTAGTAACGCTACACCAGAGTCCTGTAACGCGTCTTAAACTCACGTCTCCAATGACGGAATCCTTTACTGACAGCATAGTAACCGCTAATAGCCAACCATAGGAAGAAACTATGATCTATGGACACATGCCAATTATAGGAACAATACATTGGAATAGCGCACAATTCATAGGAAAACGTCACGTTCTCCTGCGGTGACCATATTATCCCTTTTACCTGGCACGCTCATGGATTACACAGGTTCTGGGGCTGGCTGACTACAAGCCTACATTTCACCTGGTTTTAATCAGCCACAGAACCTGTGTAATCCATCAGCGTTCCAGGTAAAAGGGATAATATGGTAACACTAAGTACTCCGTGCATTAAGCTGAACATTAGCAGATTCATTATATTATTACTAGATGATGGGGTATGTAGATGCTGCGGGTGGGGGAGGGGTGGCTGCGGATGCCGTAGATGGGGGAGGGGGTCCAGTGGTGCTGCGGGTGGGGGAGGGGTGGCTGCAGATGCCGTAGATGGGGGAGGGGGTCCGGTGGTGCTGTGGGTGGGGGAGGGGTGGATGCAGAAGTGGTGGGGGAGGGGCAGGTGCAGGAGGCCCGCAGATGTGGGAGGGTGTCTGTAGATGCTGTGGGTGGGGAGGAGGGGGGTCAGGTGCGGATGGGGCCGAAGGTGCTGTGGTTGGAGGAGTGGCAGGTGCGGGGGTGCCGCAGGTGGGGTAGAGGGTCCGGAGGTGCCGCAAGCAATGGAGGGGCGGGTGCGGGGTGCCACGGATGGAGGAGGAGGTCCGTGGATATTCCAGTGGGGGAGGGGCGGGTGCAGTAGTGCCGCGGTGAGTGAGGGACGGGTGCGAGGTTGTCTCAGGTGGGAGAGGTGCGGGGGTGCCGCTGGTGGGAGAGGGGCAGGTGCACAGGGTTGGCCGGAAATAGACACAGCAGCATGTGGTCAGGCAGGGAGCGCGACCTCTGCATCTTAGGTGCGTCTCCTTCTCATCAACTATATTTAAAGTGCTCACCACTCACCAGAAAGTTAAGGGATCATGCCCTGCATCCAGCCACCCAGATCTGTGTCTCTATGAGTCTGACTCCGCCCAGCATTGTGACTCCGCCCAGCGTTACGAAAGGAGTCACAGATCTGGGCAAATATATAGGAGATTTTAACCAATGGGCAGAAGGTTAATGATCCCGCTAATATCACACGTCCAGCAATACTCACCCATCAGCCACTGACAGGAGCAGGTGAGTAACAGTGATTATCCAGGTTAGGGTTAGGCTGCGGGTGGGGAGAGGTTAGGGTTAGGCTGCAGGTGGGGAGAGGTTAGGGTTAGGCTGCAGGTGGGGAGAGGTTAGGGTTAGGCAGCGGGTGGGGAGAGGTTAGGGTTAGGCTGCGGGAGGGGAGAGGTTAGGGTTAGGCTGCGGGTGGGGAGAAGTTAGGTTTAGGCTGCGGGAGGGGAGAGGTTAGGGTTAGGCTGCAGGAGGGTAGAGGTTAGGGTTAGGCTGCGGGAGATAGGAGGTTAGAATTAGACTGTGGGGGAGGGGTTAGGGTTAGGCTGCTGGAGGGGAGCGGATAAGATTAGGCTGTGGGAGGGGAGAGGTTAGGTTTAGGCTGCGGGAGGGGAGAGGTTAGGGTTAGGCTGCGAGAGGGGAGAGGTTAGGGTTAGGGTGCGGGAGGGGAAAGGTTAGGATTAGGCTGCGGGAGGAGAGAGGTTAGGGTGCGGGAGGGGAGAGGTTAGGGTTAGGCTGCGAGAGGGGAGAGGTTAGGGTGCGGGAGGGGAGAGGTCAGGGTTAGGCTGCGAGAGGGGAGAGGTTAGGGTTAGCGTGTGGGAGGGGAGAGGTCAAAGTTAGGCTGCGGGAGGGGAGAGGTTAGGGTTTGGGAGGGGAGAGGTTAGGGTTAGGCTGCGAGAGGGGAGAGGTTAGGGTTAGGGTGCGGGAGGGGAAAGGTTAGGGTTAGGCTGCGGGAGGGGGGAGGTTAGGGTTAGGCTGCGGTAGGGGAGAGGTTAGGGTTAGGCTGCGGTAGGGGAGAGGTTAGGGTTAGGCTGCGAGAGGGGAGAGGTTAGGGTTAGGGTGCAGGAGGGGAGAGGTTAGGGTGTGGGAGGGGAGGGTTAGGGTTAGGCTGCAGGAGGAGAGAGGTTATGGTTAGGCTACAGGAGGGGAGAGGTTATGGTTAGGCTGCAGGAGGGGAGAGGTTAGGGTTAGGCTGCGGGAGGGGAGAGGTTAGGGTGCGGGAGGGGAGAGGTTAGGGTTAGGGTGCAGGAGGGGAGAGGTTAGGGTTAGGGTGTGGGAGGGGAGAGGTTAGGGATAGACTGCGGGGGAGGGGAGTGTTAGGATGCGGGACGGGTTGGTTACGGCTGGGGGGGGGGGGGCGGTTTGGGGTTATGGGTGTTTTAGGGTTAGGGTTGGCCTTAGAATACTCACCGGGATCTATCAGCATTCTGACCACCCATTGCGGCAGTCACAGATACAGATCGGCACTAGTAACACTGTCAGTCAGGGAGTAATATCAGAGACACCCGGTAATGACCTCACCACCTACCTTCTGCACCGCTGAGATGGCGGCATAGTCGCTCTTATCTATCAGCGTGTATTTCTGCCTCAGTCTGGCCTCCACCTCCCGCTCCTGGCGGCTGCAAAGAGTCCACACACCCCAGTCATGTTATGTAGTGTGCCAATAGAGTTTGGAAAAATAAATCCAAAATTATTATAGTTTACACTTTTTCTAACTTATGTGAGGTAAAAGAAAATGTTTAAGCTAAATAAAAATAAGAATTTACTTACCGATAATTCTATTTCTCGTAGTCCGTAGTGGATGCTGGGGACTCCGTAAGGACCATGGGGAATAGCGGCTCCGCAGGAGACTGGGCACAAAAGTAAAGCTTTAGAACTACCTGGTGTGCACTGGCTCCTCCCCCTATGACCCTCCTCCAAGCCTCAGTTAGGATACTGTGCCCGGACGAGCGTACACAATAAGGAAGGATTTTGAATCCCGGGTAAGACTCATACCAGCCACACCAATCACACCGTACAACTTGTGATCTGAACCCAGTTAACAGCATGATAACAGCGGAGCCTCTGAAAAGATGGCTCACAACAATAATAACCCGATTTTTGTAACAATAACTATGTACAAGTATTGCAGATAATCCGCACTTGGGATGGGCGCCCAGCATCCACTACGGACTCCGAGAAATAGAATTATCGGTAAGTAAATTCTTATTTTCTCTAACGTCCTAAGTGGATGCTGGGGACTCCGTAAGGACCATGGGGATTATACCAAAGCTCCCAAACGGGCGGGAGAGTGCGGATGACTCTGCAGCACCAAATGAGAGAACTCCAGGTCCTCCTCAGCCAGGGTATCAAATTTGTAGAATTTTACAAACGTATTTGCTCCTGACCAAGTAGCTGCTCGGCAAAGTTGTAAAGCCGAGACCCCTCGGGCAGCCGCCCAATATGAGCCCACCTTCCTTGTGGAATGGGCTTTTATAGATTTTGGCTGTGGCAGGCCTGCCACAGAATGTGCAAGCTGAATTGTACTACAACAAATCCAACGAGCAATAGTCTGCTTAGAAGCAGGAGCACCCAGCTTGTTGGGTGCATACAGAATAAACAACGAGTCAGATTTTCTGACTCCAACCGTCCTGGAAACCTATATTTCCAGGGCTCTGACAACGTCTAGCAACTTGGAGTCCTCCAAGTCCCTAGTAGCCGCAGGCACCACAATAGGTTGATTCAGGTGAAACGCTGAAAACCACCTTAGGGAGAAACTGAGGACAAGTCCTCAATTCCGCCCTGTCCGAATGGAAAATCAGATGAGGGCTTTTACAGGATAAAGCCGCCAATTCTGACACGCACCTGGCCCAGGCCAGGGCCAACAGCATGACCACTTTCCATGTGAGATATTTTAACTCCACATATTTAAGTGGTTCAAACCAATGTGACTTTTGGAACCCAAAAACTACATTTAGATCCCAAGGTGCCACTGGAGGCACAAAAGGAGGCTGTATATACAGTACCCCTTTCACAAACGTCTGAACTTCAGGGACTGAAGCTAGTTCTTTTTGGAAGAAAATTGACAGGGCCGAAATTTGAACCTTAATGGACCCCCATTTCAGGCCCATAGACACTCCTGTTTGCAGGAAATGTAGGAATCGACCTAGTTGAAAATTCCTCCGTCGGGGCCTTACTGGCCTCGCACCACGCAACATATTTTCTCCAAATGCGGTGATAATGTTTTGCGGTTATATCTTTCCTGGCTTTGATCAGGATAGGGATGACTTCATCCGGAATGCCTTTTTCCTTCAGGATCCGGCGTTCAACCGCCCTGCTGTTAAACGCAACCGCGGTAAGTCTTGGAACAGACAGGGTCCTTGCTGGAGCAGGTCCCTTCTTAGAGGTAGAGGCCACGGATCCTCCGTGAGCATCTCTTGAAGTTCCGGTTACCAAGTCCTTCTTGGCCAATCCGGAGCCACGAATATAGTGCTTACTCCTCTCCATCTTATAATTCTCAGTACCTTGGTTATGAGAGGCAGAGGAGGGAACACATACACTGACTGGTACACCCACTGTGTTACCAGAGCGTCTACAGCTATTGCCTGAGGGTCCCTTGACCTGGCGCAATACTTGTCGAGTTTTATAAACATGTGGAAGACTTCTGGGTGAAGTCCCCACTCTCCCGGGTGGAGGTCGTATCTGCTGAGGAAGTCTGCTTCCCAGTTGTCCACTCCCGGAATGAATACTGCTGACAGTGCTATCACATGATTTTCCGCCCAGCGAAGAATCCTTGCAGCTTCTGCCATTGCCCTTCTGCTTCTTGTGTCACCCTGTCTGTTTACGTGGGTGACTGCCGTGATGTTGTCCGAATGGATCAACTCCGGGTGACCTTGAAGCAGAGGTCTTGCTGAGCTTAGAGCATTGTAAATGGCCCTTAGCTTCAGGATATTTATGTGAAGTGATGTCTCCAGGCTTGACCATAAGCTCTGGAAATTCCTTCCCTGTGTGACTGCTCCCCAGCCTCGCAGGCTGGCATCCGTGGTCACCAGGACCCAGTCCTGAATGTGCGGCCCTCTAGAAAATGAGCACTCTGCAACCACCACAGGAGAGACACCCTTGTGCTTGGTGACAGGGTTATCCGCTGATGCATCTGAAGATGCGACCCAGACCATTTGTCCAGCAGGTCCCACTGGAAAGTTCTTGCGTGGAATCTGCCGCATGGGATTGCTTCATAGGAAGCCTCCATTTTTTCCAGAACCATCTCATTGATGTACTGAGACTTGGCTCGGTTATAGGAGGTTCCCGACTAGCTCGGATAACTCCCTGACTTTCTCCTCCGGGAGAAACACCTTTTTCTGAACTGTGTCCAGGATCATCCCTAAGAACAGAAGACGAGTCGTCGGAATCAGCTGCGATTTTGGAATATTGAGAATCCAATCGTGCTGCCGCAACACTACCTGAGATAGTGCTACACCGACCTCCAACTGTTCCCTGGATCTTACCCTTATCAGGGAATCGTCCAAGTAAGGGATAACTAAAATTCCCTTCCTTCGAAGGAGTATCATCATTTCGGCCATTACCTTGGTAAAGACCCGGGGTGCCGTGGACCATCCATACGGCAGCGTCTGAAACTGATAGTGACAGTTCTGTACCATAAACCTGTGGTACCCTCGGTGAGAAGGGTAAATTGGGACATGAAGGTAAGCATCCTTGATGTCCCGAGACATCATGTAGTCCTCTTCTTCCAGGTTCGCAATCACTGCTCTGAGTGACTCAATCTTGAATTTGAACCTCTGTATGTAAGTGTTCAAAGATTTTAGATTTAGAATCGGTCTCACCGAGCCGTCCGGCTTCGGTACCACAACAGTGTGGAATAATACCCCGTTCCCTGTTGCAGGAGGGGTACCTTGATTATCACCTGCTGGGAATACAGCTTGTGAATGGCTTCCAAAACTGTCTCCCTGTCAGAAGGAGACATTGGTAAAGCCGACTTTAGGAAACGGCGATGGGGAGACGTCTCGAATTCCAATTTGTACCCCTGAGATATCACCTGAAGGATCCAGGGGTCTACTTGCGAGTGAGCCCACTGCGCGCTGAAATTCATTGAGGGCCCCACCGTGCCTGATTCTGCTTGTAAAGCCCCAGCGTCATACTGAGGGCTTGGCAGAGGCGGGAGAGGGTTTCTGTTCCTGGGAACTGGCTGATTCCTGCAGCCTTTTTCCTCTCCCTCTGTCACGGGGCAGAAATGAGGAACCTTTTGCCCGCTTGCCCACGAAAAGACTGCGCCTGATAATACGGCGTCTTCTCATGTTGAGAGGCGACCTGGGGTACAAACGTGGATTTCCCAGCTGTTGCCGTGGCCACCAGGTCTGAAAGACCGACCCCAAATAACTCCTCCCCTTAATAAGGCAATACTTCCAAATGCCGTTTGGAATCCGCATCACCTGACCACTGTCGTGTCCATAACCCTCTACTGGTAGAAATGGACAACGCACTTAGACTTGATGCCAGTCGGCAAATATTCCGCTGTGCATCACGCATATATAGAAATGCATCTTTTAAATGCTCTATAGGCAATAATATACTGTCCCTATCTAGGGTATCAATATTTTCAGTCAGGGAATCCGACCACGCCAACCCAGCACTGCACATCCAGGCTGAGGCGATTGCTGGTCGCAGTATAACACCAGTATGTGTGTAAATACCTTTTAGGATGCCCTCCTGCTTTCTATCAGCAGGATCCTTAAGGGCGGCCATCTCAGGAGAGGGTAGAGCCCTTGTTCTTACAAGCGTGTGAGCGCTTTATCCACCCTAGGGGGTGTTTCCCAACGCACCCTGACCTCTGGCGGGAAAGGATATAATGCCAATAACATTTTTGAAATTATCAGTTGTTATCGGGGGAAAACCACGCATCATCACACACCTCATTTAATTTCTCAGATTCAGGAAAACTACAGGTAGTTTTTCCTCACCAAACATAATACCTTTTTTTGGTGGTACTCGTATTATCAGAAATGTGTAAAACATTTTTCATTGCCTCAATCATGTAACGTGTGGCCCTACTGGAAGTCACATTTGTCTCTTCACCGTCGACACTGGAGTCAGTATCCGTGTCGGCGTCTATATCTGCCATCTGAGGTAACGGGCGCTTTAGAGCCCCTGACGGCCTATGAGACGTCTGGACAGGCACAAGCTGAGTAGCCGGCTGTCTCATGTCAACCACTGTCTTTTATACAGAGCTGACACTGTTACGTAATTCCTTCCAACAGTTCATCCACTCAGGTGTCGACCCCCTAGGGGGTGACATCACTATTACAGGCAATCTGCTCCGTCTCCACATAAGTTTTCTCCTCATACATGTCGACACAAACGTACCGACATACAGCACACACACAGTGAATGCTCTGATAGAGGACAGGACCCCACTAGCCCTTTGGGGAGACAGAGGGAGAGTTTGCCGGCACACACCAGAGCGCCATATATATACAGGGATAACCTTATATAAGTGTTTTTCCCCTTATAGCTGCTGTATCTTTAATACTGCGCGTAATTAGTGCCCCCCCTCTCTTTTTTAACCCTTTCTGTAGTGTAGTGACTGCAGGGGAGAGCCAGGGAGCTTCCCTCCAACGGAGCTGTGAGGGAAAATGGCGCCAGTGTGCTGAGGAGATAGGCTCCGCCCCCTTCTCGGCGGCCTTATCTCCCGTTTTTCTATGTATTCTGGCAGGGGTTAAATTCATCCATATAGCCCAGGAGCTATATGTGATGCATTTTTTGCCATCCAAGGTGTTTTTATTGCGTCTCAGGGCGCGCCCCCCCCCCAGCGCCCTGCACCCTCAGTGACCGGAGTGTGAAGTGTGCTGAGAGCAATGGCGCACAGCTGCAGTGCTGTGTGCTACCTTGTTGAAGACAGGACGTCTTCTGCCGCCAATTTTCCGGACCTCTTCTGTCTTCTGGCTCTGTAAGGGGACCGGCGGCGCGGCTCTGGGACCCATCCATGGCTGGGCCTGTGATCGTCCCTCTGGAGCTAATGTCCAGTAGCCTAAGAAGCCCAATCCACTCTGCACGCAGGTGAGTTCGCTTCTTCTCCCCTTAGTCCCTCGATGCAGTGAGCCTGTTGCCAGCAGGTCTCACTGAAAATAAAAAACCTAAAACTTTTCACTAAGCAGCTCAGGAGAGCCACCTAGTGTGCACCCTTCTCGTTCGGGCACAAAAATCTAACTGAGGCTTGGAGGAGGGTCATAGGGGGAGGAGCCAGTGCACACCAGGTAGTTCTAAAGCTTTACTTTTGTGCCCAGTCTCCTGCGGAGCCGCTATTCCCCATGGTCCTTACGGAGTCCCCAGCATCCACTTAGGACGTTAGAGAAATGAGAGTAATACCAGTGCTGCAGCGGCGTCTCCATAATGGGTGGTGTGTATGGTGCACGCGGGCCCCTCAGGTTCCGGGGGAGCTCACACCGCACACCCTGCACCTATGCTCAGTGCTCACCTCTCTGGAGTTCAGTGCCGCTAATCAGGGCGACCATTTTCCTGGAGTTTTCCACATGAGCAGTAGGAGGGAATCACCGGGAAAATGGCCACCGTGCGATTTTTTCCCCCAGAGCCCTGCACATGCACAATAGACTCTTGCAGAACTAGAGTTTATTAGTGCCCAGCTGCTGGCGCAGGAGAGGAGGGGTCCCTGGTTGGACACTGCACATGGGTCCCCCTACTTTCTTAGGGGGTAATTCAGACCTGATCGCTAGCAGGTGATTTTTGCAGCCCTGCGATCAGATAGTCGCCGCCTACAGGGGGAGTGTATTTTAGCTGTGCAAGTGTGCGAACGCCTGTGCAGCCGAGCTGTGCAAAAACATTTTGTGCAGTTTGAGTAGCTCAGGACTTACTCAGCCGCTGCGATCACTTCAGTCTTTTTGGTGCCAGATTTGACGTCAGACACCCGCCCTGCAAACGCCTGGACACGCCTGCGTTTTCCCAGACACTCCCAGAAAACGGTCAGTTACCACCCACAAACCCCCTCTTCCTGTCAATCTTCTTGCGAACACCCGTGCAAATGGATCCTTCGCACAATCCCATCGCTGACGGCGTTTCCCATTGCTGTGGTCCGTCGCGCCTGCGCATTGTGGTGCATACGCACGCGCAGTTCAGATCTGATCGCCCTCTGTGCGGAAACGCTCAGCAGCGGTCAGGTCTGAATTACCCCCTTAATACGCCCCTGCTCTGTTATAAGATGCTTCATGTAACAGTCAGTATACCAGGGCGAAGGGTGTAATTCCTCCTCTCACCTGACAGGGGCACTGTGTGCTATTATTGTCGCCTATTAAATAAATAGCACATAAAATGTTCTTACATTAATAACTGTATTATTATTATTAGTAGTAGTAGTAGTAGTAGTAGTATTGTTGTCCTTTATTTATATGGCGCCACAAGGCATCTGCAGCGTCTAATAAAGTACATAAACATATGAGCAGAACAAGAAAACAGAGACTACACAGTGCGCCCAAGATGGCTACCTCGGATGGCTCCCCTGTGGCGGGATGTGGATTATACAGGGTATATTATATTATCACACACACGTCAGTTTTCCCATATATCCTTGGGGCTGTGTATGGCTTATCTCACACAGTGTAACCTGAGTAGTGCGTCCAAAATGGCTGCCTCGTCTGGTGTGTTCGTGGATGGGATGGAAAATACATGGAGCAGACGGTTATGTTGGGACCCTACTCTGAGTGTTAGGTCGCTCTAACCACTCATTTTGTATCCTCTCTTCTACGGGGAACCTATTCCACCCAGGGCAATCCTACGCAGTGTGTCCAACATGGCTGCCATGCCTGGTGCCCTTTGTGGGTGGAATATATAACCCCTGCAAGTTATTACCCAAAATGTCTGCACCAACCCCTGCAGTATGCACACTGCGCTCGCCAGGAGGTGTTATTATTTCTTTGTGGTTCTTTTAAATACTGTAATACTAAATCCTCGTACTACAGGTATGTACTAATGTTAATGTCTGTAAAGCGCTATATAAATAAAATTATTATTATTATTGCATGGCATATGAACATTGCTACATCAGGGGGTATGGCACCGACATAAGCTGCAGGGCAGCTAGGAGCGCTGTAAGGAGTACGGAGCAGACGTCCTGAGGAAGAGGTTGAGCTGTGAAACGTTGCAATATTACAAGTAAGTGAGACTCTTTCTATTTTTATTATTTTAGGTTTTATTTATTCTTTTAATTGATTCACAACTTTAAGGACAGAATTCAAATCTTATTCCCGTCGGCAGCCACTAGATGGCGTTGAATGGCGCTATTCTAATGTAACTCTGTTCGGGCGCAGTCGAGTGCTGGCGTCTACAATTCAGCTTGCACCTGCTGGGGGTGTTGAGCTAAAATGCGTAAAAAGTGATCTGTTTGGGGACCCAAACGGCACTTTTACCAACCGCACCCATTAGTTTAGTCGGGTTTATGAGTGTAATCAGCGCGATAGGGTGTAATCAGCGCGATAGGGGACATAATTTGTATATCGCTCCCTGAGACGGGAGATCGGGGCTATAACATTTGAATTCCCCCCTTTGTGTTTGTATTTATCTGACTTTTAAGTGCCACCAGCCAAGTTAAATGTGTTTTATTAAATGAGTCCCTGTCTGTTATAGAAACTGCTGCGTTCCCAGACACATCTGTAGTTTATATACTGTATCATTTCCAATAAAAATAGGATTTTAATACCTACCGGTAAATCCTTTTCTCCTAGTCCGTAGAGGATGCTGGGGATGCTTCAAGAACCATGGGGTATAGACGGGATCCGCAGGAGACATGGGCACACTATAAGACTTTGAATGGGTGTGAACTGGCTCCTCCCTCTATGCCCCTCCTCCAGACTCCAGTTAGAGAACTGTGCCCAGGAAGACGGACATTTCGAGGAAAGAATTTATTGTTTAAACACGGTGAGTGTCATACCAGCTCACACCTCGAACATACCGCAGAACGTGGCATTCAATAGAACACCAGCCGACAGCATGAAAAATATATAGCAATATGCTGACCGAAAATGTAACACAACCTGTGTGTAAACACGACCAATAATAGCATACCGCATGCCACGGCATGAATAACGTCAGCCACAGACTGACTGAAAAGAAACACAACATGAGTGTAACCATAACCAATGACTGCAGATACAGTACGCACTGGGACGGGCGCCCAGCATCCTCTACGGACTAAGAGAAAAGGATTTACCGGTAGGTATTAAACTTTTCTCATACGTCCTAGAGGATGCTGGGGACTCCAAAAGGACCATGGGGTCAATACCAAAGCTCTAGAACGGGCGGGAGAGTGCGGATGACTCTGCAGCACCGATTGACCAAACAAGAGGTCCTCCTCAGCCAGGGTATAAAACTTCGCAAAGGTGTTTGAACCTGACCAAGTAGCAGCTCGGCAAAGCTGTAATGCCGAGACCCCTCGGGCAGCCGCCCAGGAAGAGCCCACCTTTCTGGTAGAATGGGCTTTCACCGATTTCGGTAACGGCAATCCTGCCGTAGAATGAGCCTGCTGAATCGTATTACAGATCCAGCGTGCAATAGCCTGCTTGGAAGCAGGAGCCCCAATCTTGTTGGGAGCCCACAGGACAAACAGAGCCACTGTTTTCCTAATCTGAGCCGCTCTGACCACATCGAGAGACTCTGAATCCGCCAAGGCGTCAGTAGCCACCGGCACCACAATAGGCTGGTTCACGTGAAATGATGAAACCACTTTCGGTAGAAATTGCTGACGAGTTCTCAACTCCGCTCTATCAGCATGGAAAATTAAATAGGGGCTTTTGTGAGACAAAACCGCCAACTCAGACACTCGCCTTGCGGATGCCAAGGCCAACAACATGACCACTTTCCAAGTAAGGAATTTTAGCTCAAACTTACGTAAAGGTTCAAACCAATGTGATTGCAAGAATTGCAACACCACATTAAGATCCCACGGCGCCACAAATGGAGGTTGGATGTGCAGCACGCCTTTCACGAAGGTCTGAACTTCTGGAAGGGAGGCCAATTCTTTCTGAAAAAAGATCGACAAGGCCGAAATCTGTACTTTAATACAGCCTAACTTTAGGCCTGCATCCACACCTGCTTGTAGAAAATGGAGCAAACGCCCCAGGTGAAATTCTTCCGTAGGAGCCTTCTTGGATTCACACCAAGACACATTTTCTCCAAATACGGTGGTAATGCTTCGCCGTTACTTCTTTTTTCTAGCCTGAAGAAGTGTGGGAATGACTTCACTGGGAATACCCTTTCGGGCTAGGATTTGGCGTTCAGCCGCCACGCCGTCAAACGCAGCCGCGGTAAGTCCTGATACACGCACGGCCCCTGTTGTAACAGGTCCTCCCGAAGAGGAAGAGGCCAGGGATCTTCTATGAGCAACTCCTGAAGATCTGGATACCAGGCCCTTCTTGGCCAATCCGGAACAATGAGTATCGCCTGAACCCTTGTTCTTCTTATAATTTTTATCACCTTTGGAATGAGTGGAAGTGGAGGAAACACATATACCGATGGAAACACCCACGGTGTCACTAGGGCATCCACTGCTACCGCTTGAGGGTCCCTTGACCTGGAACAATATCTCTGAAGTTTCTTGTTGAGGCGGGACGCCATCATGTCTACTTGAGGAACTCCCCAACGACTTGTCACTTCTGCAAAGACCTCTTGATGAAGACCCCACTCTCCAGGATGGAGATCGTGTCTGCTGAGGAAGTCTGCTTCCCAGTTGTCCACTCCTGGAATGAAGACTGCTGACAGAGCGCTGGCATGTCTTTCCGCCCAGCAAAGAATCTTCGTGGCCTCGGCCATCGCCGCTCTGCTCCTTGTTCCACCCTGGCGGTTTACGTACGCCACTGCTGTCACGTTGTCTGACTGAATCAAGACAGGCAGACCTCGAAGAAGATGTTCTGCTTGCAGGATGCCGTTGTAAATGGCCCTTAATTCCAGAATGTTTATGTGTAGACAAGCTTCCAGGCTTGACCACTTTCCCTGAAAGTTTCTTCCCTGTTTGACTGCTCCCCAGCCTCGGAGGCTTGCATCTGTGGTCACCAGGATCCAGTCCTGAATCCTGAACCTGCGTCCCTCCAGAAGGTGAGAACTGTGCAGCCACCACAGAAGGGAGATTCTGGTCCTGGAAGATAGAATTATTTTCCGGTGCATGTCCAGGTGAGACCCGGACCACTGGTCCAACAGGTCCCACTGAAACACCCTAGCATGGAACCTGCCATACGGAATGGCCTCGTAGGCCGCCACCATCTTCCCCAGCAACCGAGTGCATTGAAGAACTGACACCTTTGCTGGCTTGAGAATCTGTTTTACCATGTTCTGTATTTCCAGAGCTTTTTCCACTGGAAGAAAAACTCTGTAATTCTGTATCCAGAATCATACCCAGGAACGACAGCCGTGTCGTCGGAACCAACTGTGATTTTGGCAAGTTTAGGAGCCAACCATGTTGTTGCAGAATCGTCAGTGAAAGGGCAACATTTTTCAGTAATTGCTCCTTGGATCTCGCCCTTTATGAGGAGATCGTCCAAGTACGAAATAATTGTGATTCCCTGCTTGCGCAGGAGAACCATCATTTCCGCCATTACTTTGGTGAAAATCCTCGGAGCCGAGGACAGACCAAACGGCAACGTCTGAAACTGGTAATGACAATCCTGCACAGCAAACCTCAGGTAAGCCTGATGTGGAGGATATATGGGGACATGTAAGTAGGCATCCATTATGTCGGGCGACACCATAAAATCCCCCCTCCTCCAGACTGGAGATCACTGCTCGGAGAGATTCCATCTTGAATTTGAATTTTTTTTTAGAAAGAAATTGAAGGATTTTAGGTTCAGAATCGGTCTGACTGAGCCATCCGGCTTCGGGACCACGAACAGATTCGAATAAAAACCTTCCCCCTGCTGTGACGGGGGTACCGTGACAATTACTTGATTTTGACACAACTTTAGTATCGCAGTGCTTACTACCTCCCTTTCTATAAGAGAAACTGGCAAGGCCGATTTGAAAAATCGGTGAGGGGGCACGTCTTGAAACTCTAACTTGTACCCCATGGTTACTATGTCTACTATCCAAGGATCCAGGTCCGAGTGCACCCAGACCTGACTGAAGAGTTGGAGACGTGCCCCCACCGGTGCGGACTCCCGCAGGGGAGCCCCAGCGTCATCCGGTGGATTTGGTAGAAGCCGGAGAGGACTTCTGCTCTTGGGAACTTGCCACAGCCTGTGACCTTTTTCCTCTTCCCCTTGCAGCAAGGAAGGAGGACCCTCGTCCTTTCTTGAATTTATTGGGCCGAAAGGACTGCATCTGATAGTGAGGCGATTTCTTCTGCTGTGCAGGGACATAAGGTAAAAATGAAGACTTACCCGCGGTAGCCGTAGACACCAGGTCAGTGAGGCCGTCACCAAACAAGACCTTACCGTTAAACGGTAGAGACTCCATAGCCTTCTTAGAATCAGCATCAGCATTCCATTGATGAATCCACAATGCTCTCCTAGCTGAGACTGCCATGGCATTGGCCCTTGATCCCAAAAGGCCAATATCCCTTACAGCTTCCTTTAAATATGCTGCAGCGTCCCTGATGTGACCCAGAGTCAAAAGCACGCTATCCCTGTCTAGGGAATCTACCTCAGATGACAAGTTATCTGCCCACCTTTCAATAGCGCTACTCACCCATGCCGAAGCAACTGCAGGTCTGAGTAGCGACCCTGTAGTGACATAAATGGATTTTAGTGTATTTTCCTGCTTACGATCCGCAGGATCCTTAAGGGCAGCCGTGTCAGGAGGCGGAAGTGCCACCTTCTTGGATAGACGCGATAAAGCTTTGTCTACCGTGGGGGATGAATCCCACCTTTCCCTGTCCCCAGAGGGGAACAGATATGCCACTGGAATTCTTTTGGGAACCTGTATCTTCTTGTCAGGATTTTCCCAAGCCTTTTCAAAAAGTGCGTTCAGTTCATGAGAGGGAGGAAACGTTACCTCAGGTTTCTTTCCTTTATACATACAGACTCTAGTATCAGGGACAGCAGGGTCCTCAGTGATACGTAACACGTCTTTTATCGCCACAATCATGTACTGAATACTTTTAGCCAGCTTTGGATGTAATCTGGCATCACTATAGTCGACACTGGAATCAGAGTCCGTGGCGGTATCTGTATCTGCTATCTGGGTAAATGCACGTTTCTGCAACCCCGAAAGGGTCTGGGTCTGTGACAAAGCATCCTCCATGGATTTCCTCCATGTCTGGTTCTTAGACTCAGATTTATCAAATTTCTTAGTCAACTTAGTCACATTTGCATTTAAAACACTCAACATATTCACCCAATCATCCGCCGGCGGTGCCGACATGGTCACTCTCACAGTACTCTCTGTCCCCACTCCAGCCTCCTCCTGGGAAGAGCACTCAGCCTCAGACATGTCGACACACACGTACTGACACCTACAACCACACTGGGGCTATAGGAGACAGACCCACAACAAAGACTGTAAGTGAGATACAGAGGGAGTTCTGCCAGCTCACACCCAGCGCCTATTCCAGTACTGAAGTCAGTAAAAAGACTGCACAGACCTGTTAGCGCTTTATATATAAATCAATTTGCACCAAATCACTTGTGCCCCCCCGTTTTGCACCCTGTTACTTGTACAGCAGTGTGGAGGTCAGGGCCAGCGTCTCTGCAGCTTCTGTGAAGAGAAAATGGCGCTGGTCAGAGCTGTGTGGGCTAAGCCCCGCCCACTACATGGCGCGCTTCAGTCCCGCTTAAATTTATATTTATACTGGCGGGGGTCCCTTAACTAGTTTTTACTTATACCAGTGCTGTTTGAGGTGTTCATGCTGCCCAGGGCGCCCCCCCCCCCCCCCCCTGCAGTGCCGTGTTATGTGTGGGAGTATGGCGGGCAGCGTGGCCGCTGCGCAGTACCTCAAACGCCGTCTTCTGCTGTCACTGAAGTCTTCTGATCTTCTCATACTCACCCGGCTTCTGTCTTCTGGCTCTGTGAGGGGGGTGACGGAGCGGCTCCGGGAACAAGCAGCTAGGCGCACCAAGTGATTGAACTCTCTGGAGCTAATGGTGTCCAGTAGCCTAAGAAGAAGAGCCCTTGAACTCAGAGAAGTAGGTCTGATTCTCTCCCCTCACTCCCACGATGCAGAGAACCTGTAGCCAGCAGGTCTCCCAGAAAATAATAAACCTAATAAAAGTCTTTTTCTGAGAAACTCAGGAGAGCTCCCCTAGTGTGTGTCCAGTCTCTCTGGGCACAGAATCTGAGGTCTGGAGGAGGAGCATAGAGGGAGGAGCCAGTTCACACCCATTCAAAGTCTTATAGTGTGCCCATGTCTCCTGCGGTTCCCGTCTATACCCCATGGTTCTTGAAGCATCCCCGGCATCCTCTAGGACGTATGATAAATACATTTTTTTCACCCCTGCACTGCTGTAGCAGCCACTTCTCCTGGTCTTGTGCGCACAGCTCACGTACAGTGGGTAAGGAGGTAGTGCAGACAGAGCTGATCATACGATGTACCCGCATGTAAGGTGTCACATTTATATACACTAGAGTCAGCGCCGGTGGCTATCCTGTATTATATATATACCCCTTCACAAATCACGGCACTGGAGACAGGTTTCAGATGCAATAAAAAGCTTGTAATGTAGGTAGACGCACGTTTCAGAGCTTCCGCTCCGTCCTCAGTACCATACAAGATAAACACAACTTGACAATACACACATTTAAATACCTGTGTAGGTCCCGCCGAGCGCCGCCGCCGTCCCCCTGGCTCCCGTTCACCGCCACTGCTCTCACTTCCGCTTCCGCTCCCGACCTCATGTTGCCAGGCAACGCTCAGCTTGCGCGTCACCAGCCCCACAGTCTGCAGAGCGGGACGTCACTGATATTGCAGCTCCGGAACTGGTTCCCCCGGGGTCTGCAGCACACGCCTGACAGGGACCTATAACAAAGACAACACATAATACAGACACTAAAAGAGAAAAACATTACATTAAACATACATAATTATCATACCCAGAAGCATCTTCTCACTACTAAATGCGGATCAATACATATATGCATATACTTGTATACCCTATGGCTAAATACCACTAATACTGGGGTACCAACTATAAAGAACAGCACTATTACCCAATCGATCACCCCCACAAAGAACAATATAACCCCAGTGCGTCCTCCACTAGGGGCATGGAATCCATCAGTAATCCAGTACTATACTCACTGCCAACCCATTTACATAGCATTCCAGTTGATCTTATCATTTAGACCAAAGGGAGTGAATGTGTTTAGCCTCATAATCCACCTTGATTCCTTTTCCAGTAAGCATTTGGCCCTGTCACCTCCCCGCAATGTGAGTGGTACATGATCAATGCCAAAGTAACTTAGATCGCTTAATTTATGGCCAGCTTGTTTAAAGTGGCGCGCAACTGGTTGGTCCACTGTCTTGCCCTCAAGCGTCAACTTGATGGCTGACCGATGGGCTGCCATCCTTTCACTAAGCTTGCGCACCGTCTGGCCTATATAGTAAAGCCTTTACTATATAGGCCAGCAGGCGAGTTCGCTTCTTCTCCCCTTAGTCCCTCGCTGCAGTGAGCCTGTTGCCAGCAGGTCTCACTGAAAATAAAAAACCTAATTCTATACTTTCTTTCTAAGAGCTCAGGAGAGCCCCTAGTGTGCATCCAACCTCGGCCGGGCACAAAATCTAACTGAGGCTTGGAGGAGGGTCATAGTGGGAGGAGCCAGTGCACACCAGGTAGTCATAAATCTTTCTAGAGTGCCCAGCCTCCTTCGGAGCCCGCTATTCCCCATGGTCCTTACGGAGTTCCCAGCATCCCAGCATCCACTAGGACGTCAGAGAAAAGAGTGGAATCTCTAGCAGTGACAGCGAATTCGCCTTTTCAGAGTCAGAAGACAATTCCATCCTAAGTGGGGCCCCTTTAGGACAAAGGGCCCAGGATGGGGCCAGGGGTTCAGGAAATCTGCCACCCGCAGGGGTTATATTGTTCTTTGTGGGGGTGATCGATTGGGGAATAGTGCTGTTCTTTATAGTTGGTACCCCAGTATTAGTGGTATTTAGCCATAGGGTATACAAGTATATGCATATATGTATTGATCCGCATTTAGTAGTGAGAAGATGCTTCTGGGTATGATAATTATGTATGTTTAATGTAATGTTTTTCTCTTTTAGTGTCTGTATTATGTGTTGTCTTTGTTATAGGTCCCTGTCAGGCGTGTGCTGCAGACCCCGGGGGAACCAGTTCCGGAGCTGCAATATCAGTGACGTCCCGCTCTGCAGACTGTGGGGCTGGTGACGTGCAAGCTGAGCGTTGCCTGGCAACATGAGGTCGGGAGCGGAAGCGGAAGTGAGAGCAGTGGCGGTGAACGGGAGCCAGGGGGACGGCGGCGGCGCTCGGCGGGACCTACACAGGTATTTAAATGTGTGTATTGTCAAGTTGTGTTTATGGTATATACATACCATTGTGTGTATGGTACTGAGGACGGAGCGGAAGCTCTGAAACGTGCGTCTACCTACATTACAAGCTTTTTATTGCATCTGAAACCTGTCTCCAGTGCCGTGATTTGTGAAGGGGTGTATGCTGATTTACACTGGCACGGGGACCTATTGTTGTTTGAACTCCAGATAGTGCCGGCTGCTATGGACAAATATATATATATATATATATATATCACTGGGAGCCTCTGGGCAGATTCTGTTTATCTCCTTATCGGCTGCATCTTTACATGTTGAGGCATCAGACATTTCTGCTTTGACCCAGAATGGAGTAGATGATAGTGTAAGTAGGAGAAGGGCCCTGATGGTGAGAGCTTACATTCTGAGGGGAGGGGCAGTATATTAATGTTACTGCAGATAAGTGTTTCTGTTCTGTATACTTTGCCACGCAGCTGGTACCACATACAGTAAGGGTAACGCAGAGCATTGAGACATTTCTTTTCTGTTTTGTAATCTCGCTTTAGGTCTGAAAAATCAGGAGAGGGAGTGAGAACGTCAGACTTGCCCTGTCTCTGGGCGGCTTTGTGTAGACCTGGGCTGGAGTCGCCAGGAAAGGTTGGGATTTGGGAGTAAGTCATTCCCTCTCCATCCACATGGCAGAGGAGGCGGTGGGGTATTTATAATGGGTGCAGGGTGTGTGGTGCATATGGGGGGGGGGGGGGGGGCAGATCGCACACCCTGCACACATTTTCTCAATATTTATCTTACCGACGTCCCATAGGTGACGGCGGCGCTGTACAAGTCACAGAGAAAATGATGCAACGGTCATTTTGCGCACGTGCTGTAGCAATAATCCCGGGAAAAACTGGCATGGCGCCCAGGTTTATTGCTACGCATACGCAGTATGAAATGTCTTACTACGCATACACAGTAGACACTGGTGCTCTTCGTGCTCAGAGACTGCGCTGACTGCTAGAGAGTAGGGGGCCCCTGGCGGAGGCAGCACACAGGGCCACTCGGCTCTTAATACGCCCCCCCCTGAGAGGAGGACTAAGCGCCGTGTGCCCCTCTGCACCTGGGTATCATTACATGGGCACACGTACCACTCACCTCACTATCAGCTTAAACTGGGAGAAGATTTCCTGGATCTGCCTGAGGTTTATGATCTGGGAAAGATAAATTAGTGATCAGTAAATATGGAACACAGCACAGACACACACACACCACACACACACACACACACACACACACACACACACACACACACACACACACACACACACACAAGACTACTATGACATATACAGCTCTCACACACACACACACACACACACTACAAATACACAAGGCTACTATGACATATACAGCTCACACACACACACACACACACACACACACACACACACACTACAGATACACAAGGCTACTATGACATATACAGCTCTCTCTCACACACACACACACACACACACACACTACAAATACACAAGGCTACTATGACATATACAGCTCACACACACACACACACACACACTACAAATACACAAGGCTACTAAGACATATACAGCTCTCTCTCACACACACACACACACACACACACACACACACATACACACACACACACACACTACAAATACACAAGGCTACTATGACATATACATCTCACACACACACACACACACACACACACACACACACACACACACACACACTACAAATACACAAGGCTACTAAGACATATACAGCTCTCTCTCACACACACACAGACACACACACACACACACACACACACACACACACACACTACAAATACACAAGGCTACTATGACATATACAGCTCTCACACACACACACACACACACACACACACACACACACACACACATATAACGGGTGTGTCATGGGACTGCCATGGGTGAGTCGCTATAGTGGTTACGTACTCGGTCACACTGGAAGCCGCACTCTGATGGTAAATCTGCATCCGCCACAGGCTGCTGCAAGTCAATGTGGTGCGATGGATGGTGGCATCTAAAGACACACCAGGTGCTATTACACCTGGCGGCTACGGGCGCTGACAGAACCTCAGTCGCTGCACAGTCATACGCACGGAGGTACATTAGGGAGGGGCTTGTAGTGGCATTTGCATATAGTCACAGATGGGCGATCGCCAATAGACGCTGCAGCTGCGCCACCTCTGACTCGGGTCACATGGATCTCTTACATCTTATCCCGGTTGTGTCTATTTCCTCTTCATGGAAAGGACCTGGATGTGACATCAAGTGAGGGCGGAAATGGTCGTCTATTTGTTTTCTCCAGTCTCTGTTTGTTGTAAGTTATTTTGTATTGTTGAAGCTGCACTGGACCCTCGCGGGCGCGCTTCGGGCACTGCGTCTAGCTCCGCTCGCCACAGGTTACTATTCCAAATATTTTGTGACGTGAACCCAGTGAATTATGGGAAAGGTCCTCTCCACGAAGGGAATCTAGACATCTCTTATACAGGGCCGTTCCCATGATAATAACAATACAGTGATGAGTCCAGGGATCACTTTATGCTGACTACGGTTAGGGTGCCCCCGAAACCCTACACACCACTGACCCACGCCTTGCACTGATGGGCGATAACATGGTGGAAGCGGGCTGTCCTATATGTATGCTGAAGATTGCCAACTTATATATCTCTACCCAGAAGTGTCTGGGTGAAGTGTCGCTCTTCCCTCGCTGGTTGTTATAACGAGATGCCAGTGCCACAAGTACTCACATCAATCTCCTCCAGCGTTCCGTCCAGGTATCTTTGGACCTGTGAGTTAATCTCCGCGATCTGGTTGGCGCTGAAAGGTTCATACGTAACGTGCGCATGCTTGGCCTGAAATGAGGAAGAGGATGGCGGAGTAAGTGTCACACACAGCGCAGTCACTTACTGATGGGGGGGGTGGTTAGTGTAAGGAGAAACCAGAGATCCGGCGCCTGCGGGGTACTGACGCAGGGGAGCAGCAGGTCAGACTGCGCCTGATGAAGGATCACATGATAATAAAGACTATGGTGGTCATTCCGAGTTGTTCGCTCGCTAGCAGTTTTTAGCAGTCGTGCAAACGCTATGCCGCCGCCCACTGGGAGTGTATTTTAGCTTAGCAGAAGTGCGAACGAAAGGATCGCAGAGCGGCTACAAAGTTTTTTTGTGCAGTTTCAGAGTAGCTCCAGACCTACTCAGCGCTTGCGATCACTCCAGACTGTTCAGTTCCTGTTTTGACATCACAAACACGTCCAGCGTTCGGCCAGCCACGCCTGCGTTTTTCCTAGCACGCCTGCGTTTTTTCGAACACTCCCTGAAAACGCCCTCTTCCTGTCAATCACTCTGCGGCCAGCAGTGCGACTGAAAAGCTTCACTAGACCCTGTGTGAAACGACATCGTTCGTTGTAATAGTACGTTGCGCGTGTGCATTGTGCCGCATACGCATGTGCAGAAGTGCCTTTTTCTGCCTCAACGAATGAAGCTAGCGAACAACTCGGAATGACCCCCTATATCCCAGAGACTGTCTGTGGGTGTCCTTACCAGGGAGTCCCGGAGCGACAGCTCCCGCCTCAGGTGATCAATCTCTCGCTGCAGATTCTTAGTCATTCGCTGTGAGAGGAAAAGAGAATTAGGATTTGCACTGTCACCCGTTACACGTAAAGGAATGAACCACGTGTCCTATGTACATCCTACAGAATGTAAGCTCTTGCAACAGGGCCCTCTCCCCTATGTCAGGCCTGGCCAACCTGTGGCTCTTCAGATGTTGTGAAACTACACATCCCAGCATGCCCTGCCACAGTTTTAGAATTCCCTAATAGCAAAACTGTGACAGGGCATCCTGGGACTTGTAGTTGTACAACAGCTGGAGAGCCGCAGGTTAGCCAGGCCTGCCCTATGTCGTCTCTACATAGTTATGTAATCTACAGACTGTAATCACGTATAGCTGTAACATTGTGACCTTGTTTATTCATGTCCTGTTTGATGGTAGTTTGTATGTTCTTCCTGTGTACAGCGCTGCGGAGCCGTTATGGCGCCATCTACATCAGAAAATCAGCATGTGACGCCGGCAACAACAAACTAATGAATCTAGTGCGGGTGCCCGGCTTGTTCTATATTCATACACTGCATTAGTGGGGGCCTCACTGGCCCCCCAGCCCGACTTATGTAGATCTTCACTTAGTTTTTGCCTAATGTAAATAATTAGAAGTAAGCATAAAAAGCAGTTTAGTTACATTATTCTATGATGGTCCCAGTAACCGATCTTCCAGAGATCACCATTTAATACAGAAAGAACCATTGTTTGCCTTCTCTTCCCCATAATCACTCTAGGCCTTATTGAGAGGTGACTGCGATGCTGCAGTCGGACGCAGTGGAGCAGGTGTAATGTCAGGGAGGTGGCTTATCGCACGCACGGAGATGGTCAGTTTTCTGGGTGAGACTTGGGGGTGTCACCAGGAAAGTAGTCTGTCGCAGCGTTTACAGAACGTCACAGACAGACAACCGGCAATAGAGGGAGCTGCGAGCGCCTGTGAATAAGCCCCTCCTCTCCTCCGTAGCTCCCCTGCCCATCCAATCCTCTGGTAATACAGTAACTGTGGCCCAGACATCAGGATGCATGGTACATCACTGGATAATAGCATGACAGAGGTGACAGACATCTCCCAACAGCGTTACATTGATATATTCCACAGTTACCGACAGCTAAAGCCGGCTTACCACCGGGTCGTAGCGCTCAATCACAGCCGACGCAGCCGGAATACATTTCATCCTGCTGGCAAATCGCAGCGTTGACAGCTAAAAAACAAAAAAACAAGAAAAAACACATTTTGCTTAGTAATCGCTATAAATGAGTTATAATAACAACACATAAGCTATAAAACTCGCAGTGACTTAAAAAGACAAACAAGACTAAGTTACATTGCAAAAAGAAAACCAGCATAATTCAAATCCCATCTCTAATACATTGTTACCTGAAGATGGTGTCCCAGCTATGGGGGTAATTCAGACCTGATCGCAGCAGCAAATTTGTTAACAGTTGGGCAAAACCATGTGCACTGCAGGTGGGGCAGATATAACATGTGCAGAGAGAGTTAGATTTGGGTGGGGTGTGTTCAAACTGAAATCTAAATTGCAGTGTAAAAATAAAGCAGCCAGTATTTACCCTGCACAGAAACAAAATAACCCACCCAAATCTAACTCTCTGCACATGTTACATCTGCCCCACCTGCAGTGCACATGGTTTTGCCCAACTGCTAACAAATTTGCTGCTGCGATCAGGTCTGAATTACCCACTATAACCGTAACCCAAGGAGCTTAACTTGTCTTTTTTACTTGAATAGCAAAAACTTGTGGCAGCGGGGTTTTAACCCACATTGAGTAATTTGCGGGTAATTAAATCTGGCTAATCACTGTAATAGGCCTTACACACTGGCAGATATTACCCAAAGATATGAACGATCTCGGTCATTAATGAATGAGAACTCGTTCATAACTTGGAGTGTGGAGGCACCAGCGATGAATGATGCGCGGTTCCGCACTCGTTCATCGCTGGTGCCCCGTCGGCTGTACATGCAGGCCAATATGGACGATCTCGTCCATATTTGCCTGCACTTCTATGGAGCCGGGTGACGGGGGGGAGTGAAGAAACTTCACTCCCTGCGTCACTGCCCACCTGCCGACGGGTCGCCCGTCGGCTGTATCCACCGTCGGGCAGCTCGGTGGCGGATCAGTCTCCTATACCCCAGTTCATCAAATAACACAAAACAGAAACCCTATGGCGTAAATGTAACAGCAGCGATTCGCTGGCGCCGGTACGATTTCACACAGATCGCTGCTAGATTTTAAACAGAAATTAGTTCCAAAGCAAACCCAACCTGACTTGGCATTAAAAGTTATTGTCGCTTTAAGTGTAGCAGTTATCTTGCCAAAATCTCCGCAGTGCCCGTATTCCTGCCCCGTGCTGGCCAACTAATGCAGTATATTGTGTAGCACAATAGTGGCGGTAATTACACAACGTGTGGGTTTTGTAAGGAAATGTCCAGTGTTTCCTACTCTTATCTTCAGTCTCTGCTAACTCCCGGGGGGAAGCCTCCCACTGCTCTTACTGCAAAGAATCCTGTCTGTGGGGGCTAAAACTGAACAGGTCTCCACAGAACTTTGTGTATGGGCCACTGTTATATTTCTGCAGTGATTATATACCCCCTTAGTCTTCTCTTCTCCAGCGCAATAACCTTACTTGGGTGGTGTTTGCTTTTCCATACCCCTATAAATGGAGTTATCTTTCTCTGCATCCTCTACTCTCTTCATTGGTGCCTTATAATCTCAGGACATGGGGCCTAATTCAGGTTTGTAAGTAAAGCAGCAAAGCAAGCAAATGGGCATAAACATGGTTACCCTGCAGGTGGGGCCGATGTAACATGTGCAGAGAGATATAGATTTGGGTGGGGTGTGTTCAAGCTGAAATCTAAATTGCAGTGTAAGATTAAAGCTGTGTAACATGTGTGGGGTACATGCAGAAGCAGCCAATATTTACCCTGCACAGAAACAATATAAATGCATTTAGCAGCTTGGTGTGTTTACTTACAAACATGAATCAGACCCATGATGTATTAGCCGGTTTTACTTCCATATACATGTTATATTTTATAGGCCAGTAGCCTGCAACTCCGACATGAAGTGTCCGTGAGGCACAATGTGAAACAGACACTGTATAATGTTCTCTATCTACAGCCGCCCACTATCCAACGTCCTGCCCAGGCCAGTGTAATACACAATGTACACAGATCAATGCTGGCTGCTGCTCAGTGATGTCATCTCCTCCCAGACTGTGCCGCAAGATACTCACCGTCTCGTCAATCTGCGCCGCCTCACCGTACACGTTTGCCACAAGAACAGTGTTGCAGTTTCCTCCTACAGATGAGAAATACAAAACTGAGAATGGCAGAGTCCTTACAGGAACATAACCCCCCTGCACCAGGGCAGTAACTGGAGGAGATGGGGACTTGGTGCTGGCAGATACTGGCCTGTGTCACCGCAGACAGCACACGTCACACACTCACATTACTGAGAATTACAGGAACATAACCCCCCTGCACCAGGGCAGTAACTGGAGGAGATGGGGACTTGGTGCTGGCAGATACTGGCCTGTGTCACCGCACACAGCACACGTCACACACTCACATTACTGAGAATTACAGGAACATAACCCCCTGCACCAGGGCAGTAACTGGAGGAGATGGGGACTTGGTGCTGGCAGATACTGTCCTGTGTCACCGCAGACAGCACACGTCACACACTCACATTACTGAGAATTACAGGAACATAACCCCCCTGCACCAGGGCAGTAACTGGGGGAGATGGGGACTTGGTGCTGGCAGATACTGTCCTGTGTCACCGCAGACAGCACACGTCACACACTCACATTACTGAGAATTACAGGAACATTTCCCCCCTGCACCAGGGCAGTAACTGGAGGAGATGGGGACTTGGTGCTGGCAGATACTGGCCTGTGTCACCGCAGACAGCACAGGTCACACACTCACATTACTGAGAATTATAGGAACATATCCCCCCTGCACCAGGACAGTAAATGGGGGAGATGGGGACTTGGTGCTGGCAGATACTGGCCTGTGTCACCGCACACAGCACACGTCACACACTCACATTACTGAGAATTACAGGAACATATCCCCCTGCACCAGGGCAGTAACTGGAGGAAATGGGGACTTGGTGCTGGCAGATACTGGCCTGTGTCACCGCAGACAGCACACGTCACACACTCACATTACTGAGAATTACAGGAACATAACCCCCTGCACCAGGACAGTAACTGGAGGAGATGGGGACTTGGTGCTGGCAGATACTGGCCTGTGTCACCGCAGACAGCACGTCATATACTCACATTACTGAGAATTACAGGAACATATCCCCCTGCACCAGGGCAGTAACTGGAGGAGATGGGGATTTGGTGCTGGCAGATACTGGCCTGTGTCACCGCAGACAGCACACGTCACACACTCACATTACTGAGAATTACAGGAACATATCCCCCTGCACCAGGACAGTAACTGGAGGAGATGGGGACTTGGTGCTGGCAGATACTGGCCTGTGTCACCGCAGACAGCACACGTCACACACTCATTACTGAGAATTACAGGAACATAACCCCCCTGCACCAGGACAGTAAATGGGGAAGATGGGGACTTGGTGCTGGCAGATACTGGCCTGTGTCACCGCAGACAGCACACGTCACACACTCACATTACTGAGAATTACAGGAACATATCCCCCTGCACCAGGGCAGTAACTGGAGGAGATGGGGACTTGGTGCTGGCAGATACTGGCCTGTGTCACCGCAGAAAGCACACGTCACACACTCACATTACTGAGAATTACAGGAACATATCCCCCCTGCACCAGGGCAGTAACTGGAGGAGATGGAGACTTGGTGCTGGCAGATACTGGCCTGTGTCACCGCAGACAGCACACGTCACACACTCACATTACTGAGAATTACAGGAACATAACCCCCCTGCACCAGGGCAGTAACTGGAGGAGATGGGGACTTGGTGCTGGCAGATACTGGCCTGTGTCACCGCAGACAGCACACGTCACACACTCACATTACTGAGAATTACAGGAACATAACCCCCCTGCACCAGGGCAGTAACTGGAGGAGATGGGGACTTGGTGCTGGCAGATACTGGCCTGTGTCACCGCAGACAGCACACGTCACACACTCACATTACTGAGAATTACAGGAACATATCCCCCCTGCACCAGGACAGTAACTGGAGGAGATGGGGACTTGGTGCTGGCAGATACTGGCCTGTGTCACCGCAGACAGCACACGTCACACACTCACATTACTGAGAATTACAGGAACATATCCCCCTGCACCAGGACAGTAACTGGAGGAGATGGGGACTTGGTGCTGGCAGATACTGGCCTGTGTCACCGCAGACAGCACACGTCACACACTCACATTACTGAGAATTACAGGAACATATCCCCCTGCACCAGGGCAGTAACTGGAGGAGATGGGGACTTGGTGCTGGCAGATACTGGCCTGTGTCACCGCAGACAGCACACGTCACACACTCACATTACTGAGAATTACAGGAACATAACCCCCTGCACCAGGACAGTAACTGGAGGAGATGGGGACTTGGTGCTGGCAGATACTGGCCTGTGTCACCGCAGACAGCACACGTCACACACTCACATTACTGAGAATTACAGGAACATAACCCCCCTGCACCAGGGCAGTAACTGGAGGAGATGGGGACTTGGTGCTGGCAGATACTGGCCTGTGTCACCGCAGACAGCACACGTCACACACTCACATTACTGAGAATTACAGGAACATATCCCCCCTGCACCAGGACAGTAACTGGAGGAGATGGGGACTTGGTGCTGGCAGATACTGGCCTGTGTCACCGCAGACAGCACACGTCACACACTCACATTACTGAGAATTACAGGAACATATCCCCCTGCACCAGGGCAGTAACTGGAGGAGATGGGGACTTGGTGCTGGCAGATACTGGCCTGTGTCACCGCAGACAGCACACGTCACACACTCACATTACTGAGAATTACAGGAACATAACCCCCTGCACCAGGACAGTAACAGGAGGAGATGGGGACTTGGTGCTGGCAGATACTGGCCTGTGTCACCGCAGACAGCACACGTCACACACTCACATTACTGAGAATTACAGGAACATAACCCCCCTGCACCAGGGCAGTAACTGGAGGAGATGGGGACTTGGTGCTGGCAGATACTGGCCTGTGTCACCGCAGACAGCACACGTCACACACTCACATTACTGAGAATTACAGGAACATATCCCTCTGCACCAGGGCAGTAACTGGAGGAGATGGGGACTTGGTGCTGGCAGATACTGGCCTGTGTCACCGCAGACAGCACACGTCACACACTCACATTACTGAGAATTACAGGAACATATCCCCCTGCACCAGGGCAGTAACTGGAGGAGATGGGGACTTGGTGCTGGCAGATACTGGCCTGTGTCACCGCAGACAGCACACGTCACACACTCACATTACTGAGAATTACAGGAACATATCCCCCCTGCACCAGGACAGTAACTGGAGGAGATGGGGACTTGGTGCTGGCAGATACTGGCCTGTGTCACCGCAGACAGCACATCATACACTCACATTCCTGAGAATTACAGGAACATATCCCCCCTGCGCCAGGGCAGTAACTGGGGGAGATGGGGACTTGGTGCTGGCAGATACTGGCCTGTGTCACCGCAGACAGCACACGTCACACACTCACATTACTGAGAATTACAGGAACATATCCCCCTGCACCAGGACAGTAACTGGAGGAGATGGGGACTTGGTGCTGGCAGATATTGGCCTGTGTCACCGCAGACAGCACACGTCACACACTCACATTACTGAGAATTACAGGAACATATCCCCCTGCACCAGGACAGTAACTGGAGGAGATGGGGACTTGGTGCTGGCAGATACTGGCCTGTGTCACCGCAGACAGCACACGTCACACTCACATTACTGAGAATTACAGGAACATATCCCCCTGCACCAGGGCAGTAACTGGGGGAGACGGGGACTTGGTGCTGGCAGATACTGGCCTGTGTCACCGCAGACAGCACACGTCACACTCACATTACTGAGAATTACAGGAACATATCCCCCTGCACCAGGGCAGTAACTGGAGGAGATGGTGACTTGGTGCTGGCAGATACTGGCCTGTGTCACCGCAGACAGCACACGTCACACACTCACATTACTGAGAATTACAGGAACATATCCCCCCTGCACCAGGGCAGTAACTGGAGGAGATGGGGACATGGTGCTGGCAGATACTGGCCTGTGTCACCGCAGACAGCACACATCACATTACTGAGAATTACAGAAACATATCCCCCTGCACCAGGGCAGTAACTGGAGTAAAGGGTTTATAGATGATACACATGAAGTGCAGGCAGGGGTAAAGGGTTTATAGCTGATACACATGAAGTGCAGGCAGGGGTAAAGGGTTTATAGCTGATACACATGAAGTGCAGGCAGGGGTAAATGGTTTATAGATGATACACATGAAGTGCAGGCAGGTGTACAGGGTTTATAGCAGATACACATGAAGTGCAGGCAGGGGTAAAGGGTTTATAGCTGATACACATGAAGTGCAGGCAGGTGTACAGGGTTTATAGCAGATACACATGAAGTGCAGGCAGGGGTAAAGGGTTTATAGCAGATACACATGAAGTGCAGGCAGGGGTAAAGGGTTTATAGCTGATACACATGAAGTGCAGGCAGGTGTACAGGGTTTATAGCAGATACACATGAAGTGCATTCAGGGGTAAAGGGTTTATAGCAGATACACATGAAGTGCAGGCAGGGGTAAAGGGTTTATAGCTGATACACATGAAGTGCAGGCAGGGGTAAATGGTTTATAGATGATACACATGAAGTGCAGGCAGGGGTAAAGGGTTTATAGCTGATACACATGAAGTGCAGGAAGGGGTAAAGGGTTTATAGCTGATACACATGAAGTGCAGGCAGGGGTAAAGGGTTTATAGAGGATACACATGAAGTGCAGGCAGGGGTAAAGGGTTTATAGCTGATACACATGAAGTGCAGGCAGGGGTAGACGGTTTATAGCTGATACACATGAAGTGCAGGCAGGGGTAGAGGGTTTATAGATGATACACATGAAGTGCAGACAGGGGTAGAGGGTTTATAGCTGATACACATGAAGTGCAGGCAGGGGTTAAGGGCTTATAGCTGATACACATGAAGTGCAGGCAGGTGTAAAGGGTTTATAGCAGATACACATGAAGTGCAGGCAGGGGTAAAGGGTTTATAGCTGATACACATGAAGTGCAGGCAGGGGTAAAGGGTTTATAGCTGATACACATGAAGTGCAGGCAGGGGTAAAGGGTTTATAGCGGATACACATGAAGTGCAGGCAGGGGTAAAGGGTTTATAGATGATACACATGAAGTGCAGGCAGGGGTAAAGGGTTTATAGATGATACACATGAAGTGCAGGCAGGGGTACAGGGTTTATAGCTGATACACATGAAGTGCAGGAAGGGGTAAAGGGGTTATAGCGGATACACATGAAGTGCATTCAGGGGTAAAGGGTTTATAGCTGATACACATGAAGTGCATTCAGGGGTAAAGGGTTTATAGCTGATACACATGAAGTGCACTCAGGGGTAAAGGGTTTATAGCAGATACACATGAAGTGCATTCAGGGGTAAAGGGTTTATAGCTGATACACATGAAGTGCAGGCAGGGGTAAAGGGCTTATAGCTGATACACATGAAGTGCAGGCAGGTGTAAAGGGTTTATAGCAGATACACATGAAGTGCAGGCAGGGGTAAATGTTTTAAAGATGATACACATGAAGTGCAGGCAGGGGTAAAGGGTTTATAGAGGATACACATGAAGTTCAGGCATGGGTAAAGGGTTTATAGCTGATACACATGAAGTGCAGGCAGGGGTAAAGGGTTTATAGAGGATACACATGAAGTTCAGGCAGGGGTAAAGGGTTTATAGAGGATACACATGAAGTGCAGGCAGGGGTAAAGGGTTTATAGAGGATACACATGAAGTTCAGGCAGGGGTAAAGGGTTTATAGAGGATACACATGAAGTTCAGGCAGGGGTAAAGGGGTTATAGCAGATACACATGAAGTGCAGGCAGGGGTAAATGGTTTATAGATTATACACATGAAGTGCAGGCAGGGGTTAAGGGTTTATAGCAGATACACATGAAGTGCAGGCAGGGGTAAAGGGTTTATAGCTGATACACATGAAGTGCAGGCAGGGGTAAAGGGTTTATAGCAGATACACATGAAGTGCAGGCAGGGGTAAATGGTTTATAGCTGATACACATGAAGTGCAGGCAGGGGTACAGGGTTTATAGATGATACACATGAAGTGCAGGCAGGGGTACAGGGTTTATAGCTGATACACATGAAGTGCAGGCAGGGGTAAAGGGTTTATAAAGAGTTATTACATTGCAGATCTCTGTCCTGGTAACTTATCTACTAATGCAGATAGACACAGAAAAGGATCTTCCGGACGGATTCTGGGCATTTATAGAGCATTTCTTACCTAGTGAGTCCTTAAGGGCGTAAGTGAGTTTGCTCTGCCGGAAGGGAACGTGATCTCGCTGGTCGGCCAGTGCGATGATGACTTGCTCCAGGAAGGACAATGACTTGTTTATGTAGGTGGCCTCTCTCAGGACTTGCCCTTCAGACTGAGGAACAGGACAGTGAGTAGCTGCAGACTATACATTATATAGAGACACAGAATGTGACATCTCTCCAATCCACCATACACCACACATTATATAGAGACACAGAATGTGACATCTCTCCAATCCCCCATACACCACACATTATATAGAGACACAGAATGTGACATCTCTCCAATCCCCCATACACCACACATTATATAGAGACACAGAATGTGACATCTCTCCTATCCCCCATACACCACACGTTATATAGAGACATAGAATGTGACATCTCTCCAATCCACCATACACCACACATTATATAGAGACACAGAATGTGACATCTCTCCAATCCCCCATACACCACACATTATATAGAGACACAGAATGTGACATCTCTCCTATCCCCCATACACCACACATTATATAGAGACATAGAATGTGACATCTCTCCAATCCCCCATACACCACACATTATATAGAGACACAGAATGTGACATCTCTCCAATCCCCCATACACCACACATTATATAGAGACACAGAATGTGATATCTCTCCAATCCCCCATACACCACACATTATATAGAGACACAGAATGTGATATCTCTCCAATCCCCCATACACCACACATTATATAGAGACATAGAATGTGACATCTCTCCAATCCCCCATACACCACACATTATATAGAGACACAGAATGTGACATCTCTCCAATCCCCCATACACCACACATTATATAGAGACACAGAATGTGACATCTCTCCAATCCCCCATACACCACACATTATATAGAGACACAGAATGTGACATCTCTCCAATCCCCCATACACCACACATTATATAGAGACACAGAATGTGACATCTCTCCAATCCCCCATACACCACACATTATATAGAGACATAGAATGTGACATCTCTTCAATCCCCCATACACCACACATCATATAGAGACACAGAATGTGACATCTCTCCAATCCCCCATACACCACACATTATATAGAGACATAGAATGTGACATCTCTCCAATCCACCATACACCACACATTATATAGAGACACAGAATGTGACATCTCTCCAATCCCCCATACACCACACATTATATAGAGATACAGAATGTGATATCTCTCCAATCCCCCATACACCACACATTATATAGAGACACAGAATGTGATATCTCTCCAATCCCCCATACACCACACATCATATAGAGACACAGAATGTGACATCTCTCCAATCCCCCATACACCACACATTATATAGAGACATAGAATGTGACATCTCTCCAATCCACCATACACCACACATTATATAGAGACACAGAATGTGACATCTCTCCAATCCCCCATACACCACACATTATATAGAGACACAGAATGTGACATCTCTCCAATCCCCCATACACCACACATTATATAGAGACACAGAATGTGACATCTCTCCTATACCCCATACACCACACATTATATAGAGACATAGAATGTGACATCTCTCCTATACCCCATACACCACACATTATATAGAGACACAGAATGTGACATCTCTCCAATCCCCCATACACCACACATTATATAGAGACAGAATGTGACATCTCTCCAATCCCCCATACACCACACATTATATAGAGACACAGAATGTGATATCTCTCCAATCCACCATACACCACACATTATATAGAGACACAGAATGTGACATCTCTCCAATCCCCCATACACCACACATTATATAGAGACATAGAATGTAACATCTCTCCTATCCACCATACACCACACATTATATAGAGACACAGAATGTGACATCTCTCCTATACCCCATACACCACACATTATATAGAGACACAGAATGTGATATCTCTCCAATCCCCCATACACCACACATTATATAGAGACACAGAATGTGATATCTCTCCAATCCCCCATACACCACACGTTATATAGAGACACAGAATGTGACATCTCTCCAATCCCCCATACACCACACATTATATAGAGACACAGAATGTGACATCTCTCCAATCCCCCATACACCACACATTATATAGAGACACAGAATGTGACATCTCTCCTATACCCCATACACCACACATTATATAGAGACACAGAATGTGATATCTCTCCAATCCCCCATACACCACACATTATATAGAGACACAGAATGTGATATCTCTCCAATCCCCCATACACCACACATTATATAGAGACACAGAATGTGACATCTCTCCAATCCCCCATACACCACACATTATATAGAGACATAGAATGTGACATCTCTCCTATAACCACACGTTATATAGAGACATAGAATGTGATATCTCTCCAATCCCCCATACACCACACATTATATAGACACAGAATGTGACATCTCTCCAATCCCCCATACACCACACATTATATAGACACAGAATGTGACATCTCTCCAATCCCCCATACACCACACATTATATAGAGACACAGAATGTGACATCTCTCCAATCCCCCATACACCACACATTATATAGAGACACAGAATGGGACATCTCTCCTATCCCCCATACACCACACATTATATAGAGACATAGAATGTGATATCTTTCCAATCCCCCATACACCACACATTATATAGAGACACAGAGGGGTATATGCAATTGCGGTCGAATTCCCGAAATTGTCGAATTTCGGGTCATTTTCGACCAAAAAAAAAATTCGCCTATGCAATTCAGTGCTTTCCGACCAAAAAACGGACTTTCAAAATTCGACTTTTTAAAATTCGAATTTTTGCAAATTCGACTTTTCTGCAATGATACAAGTGCTGCAATTCGACCAAAGCATATTCAATTCAAGATTGGAAATTCGACAGCAGTGCTTTTAGACAGCAAATTCGTCATTTTCAATCCGCCACACTTTGGAGGGTGAAAACAAATAAAAAAAATTTAAACATGTTTTTTTTTGTGTTTTTTTTTTTGGGAATAGCAGATCTATTTATATTAGAAGGGATTAGGTACTTTTTTTTTTTTTTGGAGGCACAAATATTATTTATATATTTTTTAAAATATTTTTTTTATTTTTTATTGCTGGAACGGTAAAATCCTAAAAAAAATGGCGTGGGGTCCCCCCTCCAAAGCATAACCAGCCTCGGGCTCTTCGAGCTGGTCCTGGTTCTAAAAATGCGGGGGAAAAATTGACAGGGGATCCCCCGTATTTTTAAAACCAGCACCGGGCTCTGCGCCTGGTGCTGGTGCCAAAAATTGGGATTTTTGTTTACTTACCGTAAAATCTCTTTCTCTGAGTCCATCTGGGGGACGCTGCGCCGTTACTTGTGGGTTAGAGGTGTGTGGTAGTGGAGTTTGGCACAGAACTATCAAAAGCTGACTCCTCCCCCCTCTAACCACTCCCATCTCCTTCCTGCTCAGCCCTGTTCAGTTAACGTTTAGCCAAGCCAAAGGAGATAGACCAGAATAAAAAATTAACCAATTAAACCAGACAAACTATGGGAGGGATCGCAGCGTCCCCCAGATGGACTCAGAGAAAGAGATTTTACGGTAAGTAAACAAAAATCCCAATTTCTCTGTCCTCCATCTGGGGGACGCTGCGCCGTTACTTGTGGGACTTCCCAAAGCAAGCTAATGAGAGGAGGGAGACGTTGACGGCATAGCCGTCTGTAAAATACGACGCCCAACAGAGGCAGTCTCCAAACCAACCGTATGAAACCGGTAAAACTTTGTGAACGTATGGACTGACGACCAGGTCGCCGCCCTGCATAGTTGCTCAACAGATGCACCACCGCGAACAGCCCAAGACGCTCCAACTGCTCTAGTCGAATGAGCCCTAATTGAGTCAGGAACCGAAACGTTTGAGGACACGTAAGCCTGCCTGATGGCCGAAGTTACCCAACGGGCCACAGTGTTCTTAGAGGCAGGCCAACCTCGTTTGGGAGCATCAACCAATACCAACAAGGAATCCGTACGACGGAAAGACTCCGTGCGAGACAAATAAATACGTAAGGCCCGAACAACATCCAAGAGAGCCAAATGGGAATCTTCCCCCTGAGAAGATGACGGATTAAAAGCTGGAAGAACGATGTCCTGATTTAAATGGAATGCTGAAACAACCTTTGGAAGAAATGAAGGCTTCGTCCGCAGAACCACCCGATTGTCATGAAACACTAACAAGGGCGGCCTGCAGGAAAGAGCCGCCAACTCAGACACTCGTCTAGCTGAGGCAATAGCCAAAAGAAAAACAACTTTTTGTGTTAGATAACGTAGTTCCACAGATTCTAGAGGTTCAAATGGAGAATTTTGAAGGGCTTTAAGTACCAAGTTTAAATCCCAGGGAGGAATCGGAGGAACAAAAGGTGGTTGAATTCGAAGTACACCCTGTAGGAATGTTTGAACCTCTGGGATGATTGCTAACTTCTTTTGAAAAAGAACCGACAAGGCCGAAACCTGACCCTTCAGGGAAGAAAGTTTTAAACCCTTGTCAAGACCCTCCTGGAGAAAGGAGAGCAGGCGAGGAAGTCTAAACAAATGCGGAGTCAAGTTCCTTTTCTCGCACCAAGCAATGTAAATACGCCATACTCTATGGTAAATGCCAGAAGTCACCGGTTTTCTAGCCCGAATCATTGTCTGAACAACCGCACGAGAAAGACCCTTTGCCTTCAAAATGTTGGATTCAAGAACCAAGCCGTCAAAGCCAGCCGATTTAAATCTGGGTGGCGACAAGGTCCTTGAAGAAGAAGATCTGGTCGCAGAGGGAGGCGAAAGGGATCTCCGACGACCATGCTGTTTAGAAGAGTGTACCACTGTCGGCGCGGCCAATCCGGAGCCACCAGAATTACTGCAAGGCCTTCTCGCCGAATGCGTTGGAGTAGACGTGGAAGCAAGGGAATTGGCGGGAACACGTAAGCCAGCTGAAATTGCCACGGAGCTGTTAGTGCATCGATCAGAAATGCTTGAGGATCCTGAGTTCTTGATCCGTAAAGAGGAAGTTTTTTGTTGAGGCGTGACGCCATCAGGTCTATGTCTGGCATTCCCCAGCGATCCACTAGAGAAAGAAATACTTCCTGGTGAAGTTCCCATTCTCCCGGATGAATCGTGTGACGACTCAAAAAATCTGCCTCCCAGTTTTCGACTCCCGGAATGTGAATTGCTGAAATCACGGGAATCCAACGTTCCGCCCACGTGAGAATCTGAGCAACCTCTCTCATTGCGGACCAGCTGCGAGTTCCTCCCTGTTTGTTGATGTAAGCCACTGCCGTGGCATTGTCGGATTGCACCCGAACTGGATGGCCTTGCACCATGGTCTGAATCCGAATGAGAGCATATCGGATCGCTCTCAATTCCAGAATGTTGATCTGTAGTTTTGACTCTTGAGTGCTCCAGCGCCCCTGTAAATGATGAGTCTGGAACACTGCTCCCCAACCGCTGAGGCTTGCGTCCGTGGTTACCATCATCCAAGACCAGACCGTGAACGGCGCACCCTTCCTCAGATTGTGACTGTGAAGCCACCAGTAGAGCGACTGACGAGTCCTTATCGACAAGCGTATCAACTGCAGTTCGAGACGTGAATCCGTCCGAGTCCAACAGTGGAGAATCTGAGCTTGAAGAGGTCGGGCATGAAATCTGGCGTATGGAACTGCCTTGAATGAGGACACCATCTTGCCCAGTACCTGCATGCATCTGAGGACTGACACTGCCGGCAACTTTAACAGGGTTCTGATTCTGGCTTGTAAGTCCTGAATCTTGTCTGTAGGCAGAAACACCCTCTGGCTGTTGGTGTCGAATAGAAGACCCAGAAAAACCATTTTCTGCGACGGGAGTAAAGACGACTTTGGAAAATTGATTATCCACCCGAACGACTGTAGAGTCTCTGTCGTTAGACGCAGGTTCTGAGTGAGAATCTCCGGTGACGGTGCCTTGATCAACAGGTCGTCCAAGTATGGGGTGATGTTGACCCCTTTGCAACGGAGAACTGCGACGACATGACCCAGGACCTTCGTAAAAACCCGGGGAGCCGTAGAGAGACCAAAGGGAAGGGCCCGAAACTGAAAATGCCACGGCCCTACTGCAAATCTCAGAAGGGATTGATGTCCTATCCAAATTGGAACATGTAGGTATGCGTCCTTTATGTCTATTGAAGCCAAATATTCCCCTGGCTCCATGGCTGCGATAATGGAGCGAATGGATTCCATCCTGAATTTTTGGGATGAGAGGTACGGATTGAGAGCTTTTAGATTTAGAATGGGTCGAAACGAACCGTCCGGCTTGTCCACGAGAAAAAGACCCGAGTAAAAACCCCGACCTCTCTGAGGAGCTGGGACCGGAAGGATTACTCCATTTTGTAATAATGTTGCTGTTGCCTGAAGGAGAGCTTGACGTCTGGAGGGGTCGTCTGGGAGAGGTGTGACAAATAGTCGGGTTGGGACTGTCTCTTCGAAATCCAACATATATCCTCTGGAAATGACCCCCATTACCCACCGATCTGGTTTCGATAGGAGCCACACTTCCCTGAAGTGAAGTAAACGAGCCCCAACCTGTATTGATCCCTCCAGAGGGCCCGAAGCGTCATGCCTCAGGCTTGTCGGCAGGCTTACTGGCCGGTCTGCGAGTAGCCTGAGCTCCTCTACCTCTGAATGATCCCCTCCGTGGAAATCTGGAGAAGGGCCGAAAGGACTGGAAGTTACCTCTGCCCTGCGTACGAAAGGACCGAAATCTTGTAGGTTTTGGTTTGTTAGGAGCAGACGGAAGGAAAGGGCTCTTTCCTCCCGTAGTATCTGAAATGATCTTCTTTAACTCGGATCCAAAGAGAAACTCGCCTTCAAAAGGAACTGCCGTCAAGGTCTGCTTTGAGTCCGAATCAGCATTCCAAACCCTAAGCCAAAGAGATCGTCTTGCGGATACTGTTAAGGCAGAAACACGGGACTGTAGCGCCACCGAATCCAATAAGGCCTCACCCACGTAAGTAAGGGCCTCAGAAATCTGTTCTGCTAATTGAATGGCCTCCGACGGATCGTCTGACTGCATCCCAGATACAACCTGTGCAAGCCACTCATCTACGGCTTTAAGCACCCAGGCACTCGCCAGAACTGGACGAAGAGAGACACCTGATAAGGAAAACATAGATTTTAGTAATGCTTCTATCTTCCTATCGGTAGAGTCTTTTAAAGTCACAGACTGTACTGACGGAATAACCGTAGCTTTTGCTAAATGCGAAATAGGAGCGTCTACCTTTGGGGCAGTCTCCCAAAATTTTGTATCCTCCTCTGTAAAAGGATACAGAAATTTTAACTTTTTAGGAGCCTGGAAACGGGAATCCGGTTTTAGCCAGGGTTCTTTTAAAATATCCGCAAAGTGCGAGTAAGAAGGGAAGGCAGTAACCTGTCTCTTCTGTCGTTTGAAGAAAGGGGAAGAAGTCTCGGCTACTGCCTCATCCTGAATATTAAGGGTCTGACGAATGGCTTCGATTAGTAGCCTAACACCTGAACTAGTAGATAATTCCTCATCTTCCCAAGCCGAATTTTCGTCCCATTCAGGATCTACCTCCCCTTCTTCCAATGGAGATGTCAGAGTATCTAACTCCTCTCCCGGAAACGTAATAGCGGTCAGCGGCTGCGTTCGCTTAGAAGCCGCCGAACTACTAGCAGAATTTACAAATTTATTTACAGACTGAGTCAAATCAGTGAGACACTTTCCCATATTCTGGGCCCACAGCGGTTCCACTTGAGTCTGGGCCAAAGCTGCTTCCGACCTTGACTGACGCAAATCTGAAATTGCATCCACCATAGCCTTGACCCAAGGGGGCATTGACTGATCTGTGGATCTGGCCTGCTGATCTGCCGCTGGTGCCCCAGAGCATGATGTACAGAGGGTCCCTGCGTCAGCACTCCCCTTAGCCAGCTTTGTGCCACATTGTGAACATGAGAAATAAACCACTGAGGTTGTTTTTCCCTTTGCAGGTTTCTCTGGCTTACTGGTCATTTTGTACTCTGATGTACTATGTCTTGTCCCCCAAGTGTGATCCCCCGCCTCTTATACTTGCGGTTTTTGTGTAAGTGTGATCCCCCTTCTTAGCACAGCGTCCCCCCGTCTGCAGGCAGAGAAGATGGCGCCGTGAACAGCAGCGCGCGCGCGGGCAGAGCTGGGCGGGAAGACGGCTCTGCCTCTGCCCGCCTGACGTAACTTCTCTCTCACTCCGGCAAAACCGGAAGTTCGGCTCCCGTGCGCCGCTACACAGAGCGGTTGTCATGGCAGCACAGCAACGGTCCCAGGGAGTGAATAACACCCTCCCGGACCTAAACACAGTCCGCCCCCACCAAATTACATCCCAGTTCAGTCATCCGGCTGTCTGTGGATGTCGCGCGCTCCGGGGGGGGAGGAGAGGGGAGAGAAGCGACGGCTTGTATATATATATATATATATATATATATATATATATATATATATATAGGATAAAAATCCCCAGTCAGGCAATAGGAAATAGGGACAGCCCAATACTGTCAGTGACAGATTGTGGCTGTCCAGTTACCTGATTCTGCTTTCTTCTCTGAAGGCCCCAGTGACCAAGGTATAGTGGCCTCCATGCAGCAGTCTGGAATGGGATACTAACCCTTTTCCATTGTTATACCTGTCACCTGTAAACAGGGACTAGGTACTTGTCAAAAGAAATAAAAATAAACAGAAAATCTAAAGAGAAATAAAAACTGTGTCTGTACTCCACAGGCACAAAACTAAAACTGAACAGGGCTGAGCAGGAAGGAGATGGGAGTGGTTAGAGGGGGGAGGAGTCAGCTTTTGATAGTTCTGTGCCAAACTCCACTACCACACACCTCTAACCCACAAGTAACGGCGCAGCGTCCCCCAGATGGAGGACAGAGAAATACGGGGGACAAAAAGCGTAGGGGTCCCCCGTATTTTTAACACCAGCATCGGGCTCCACTAGCTGGACAGATAATGCCACAGCCGGGGGTCACTTTTATGCCGTGCCCTGCGGCCGTGGCATTAAATATCCAACTAGTCACCCCTGGCCGGGGTACCCTGAGGGAGTGGGGACCCCTTCAAACAAGGGGTCCCCCCCCCAGCCACCCAAGGGCCAGGGGTGAAGCCCGAGGCTGTCCCCCCCCATCCAATGGGCTGCGGATGGGGGGGCTGATAGCCTTTTGGGATCACGAAAAGAATATTGTTTTTTCCAGCAGTACTACAAGTCCCAGCAAGCCTCCCCCGCAAGCTGGTACTTGGAGAACCACAAGTACCAGCATGCGGGAGAAAAACGGGCCCGCTGGTACCTGTAGTACTACTGGGAAAAAAATACCCAAATAAAAACAGGACACACACACCGTGAAAGTAAAACTTTATTTCATACGTCGACACACACATACTTACCTATGTTCACACGCCGACATCGGTCCTCTTCTCCATGTAGAATCCACGGATACCTGAAAATAAAAGATCAATATACTCACCTCAGCCATGGTCCAGAGATAAATCCACGGACTTGGAGAAAAAAACAAACCGGACAACCGACCACACGGACTGAAAAGGGTCCCATGTTGACACATGAGACCCCTATCCCCGAATGCAGAGAGACCTGTCAGTGACAGCTGTCACAGAAAGGTCTCTAAAGCCAATCAGGAAGCGCAACTTCGTTGCGCTCATCTGATTGGCTCTGCGCGTCTGAGCAGACAGCGCATCGCACAGCCCAGTCCATTATATTCAATGGTGGGAACTTAGCGGCTAGCGGTGAGGTCACCCGCCGGTCAGCGGCTGACCGCGGGTAACCCCACCGCAGACAGCAAAGTTCCCACCATTGAAAGTAATGGAGCGTCTTTGCGATGCGCTGTCACAGCACAGACAGCGAACAGCCAATCAGGTGAGCGCCACGGAAGTAGCGCTTCCTGATTGGCTGAAGGGACTTCAGTGACAGGAGTCACGTGATGTCCCGGCATTCGGGGAAAGGGGTCTGATGTGAAAGCATTGGACCCCTTTCAGTCCGGTATGGAGCGGGTATTTGCGCTTTTTTTTTTTTACAAGTACGTGGATTATCTCTCTGGACGTGGATTTATCTCTGGACGCTGGAAGGTGAGTATAATTTTTTCACAGGTACCCTCGGATCGTCGGAGACCGTGGCAGTCGGCGTGTCAACATAGGTAAGTATGTGTGTGTCGGTAGTGTGTAATAAAGTTTTACTATCAAGGTGTCTGTGTCCTGTTTTTATTTGGGTATTTTTTTTCCAGTAGTACTACAGGTACCAGCGGGCCCGTTTTTCTCCCGCATGCTGGTACTTGTGGTTCTCCAAGTACCAGCTTGCGGGGGAGGCTTGCTGGGACTTGTAGTACTACTGTAAAAATAAGATTTTACTTACCGATAAATCTATTTCTCATAGTCCGTAGTGGATGCTGGGACTCCGTAAGGACCATGGGGAATAGCGGCTCCGCAGGAGACAGGGCACAAGAATAAAAGCTTTAGGATCAGGTGGTGTGCACTGGCTCCTCCCCCTATGACCCTCCTCCAAGCCTCAGTTAGGATACTGTGCCCGGACGAGCGTACATAATAAGGAAGGATATTGAATCCCGGGTAAGACTCATACCAGCCACACCAATCACACCGTACAACTCGTGATCTGAACCCAGTTAACAGTATGATAACAACGAAGGAGCCTCTGAAAAGATGGCTCACAACAACAATAACCCGATTTTGTTAACAATAACTATGTACAAGTATTGCAGACAATCCGCACTTGGGATGGGCGCCCAGCATCCACTACGGACTATGAGAAATAGATTTATCGGTAAGTAAAATCTTATTTTCTCTGACGTCCTAGTGGATGCTGGGACTCCGTAAGGACCATGGGGATTATACCAAAGCTCCCAAACGGGCGGGAGAGTGCGGATGACTCTGCAGCACCGAATGAGAGAACTCCAGGTCCTCCTCAGCCAGGGTATCAAATTTGTAGAATTTAGCAAACGTGTTTGCCCCTGACCAAGTAGCTGCTCGGCAAAGTTGTAAAGCCGAGACCCCTCGGGCAGCCGCCCAAGATGAGCCCACTTTCCTTGTGGAATGGGCTTTTACCGATTTAGGCTGTGGCAGGCCTGCCACAGAATGTGCAAGTTGAATTGTACTACAAATCCAACGAGCAATAGTCTGCTTAGAAGCAGGAGCACCCAGCTTGTTGGGTGCATACAGGATAAACAGCGAGTCAGACTTTCTGACTCCAGCCGTCCTGGAAACATATATTTTCAGGGCCCTGACAACGTGAAGTAACTTGGAGTCCTCCAAGTCCCTAGTAGCCGCAGGCACCACAATAGGTTGGTTCATGTGAAAAGCAGAAACCACCTTAGGGAGAAATTGAGGACGAGTCCTCAATTCTGCCCTGTCAGAATGAAAAATTAAGTAAGGGCTTTTATATGATAAAGCCGCCAATTCTGACACACGCCTGGCTGAAGCCAGGGCTAACAGCATCGTCACCTTCCATGTGAGATATTTTAAGTCCACAGTGGTGAGTGGTTCAAACCAATGTGACTTAAGGAACCTCAAAACAACATTGAGATCCCAAGGTGCCACTGGAGGCACAAAAGGAGGTTGTATATGCAGTACCCCTTTTACAAATGTCTGAACTTCAGGTACTAAAGCCAGTTCTTTCTGGAAGAAAATCGACAGGGCCGAAATTTGAACCTTAATGGACCCTAATTTTAGGCCCATAGACAGTCCTGTTTGCAGGAAATGGAGGAAACGACCCAGTTGAAATTCCTCTGTAGGGGCCTTCTTGGCCTCACACCACGCAACATATTTTCGCCAAATGCGGTGATAATGTTTGCGGTTACATCCTTCCTGGCTTTGACCAGGGTAGGGATGACTTCATCTGGAATGCCTTTTTCCTTCAGGATCCGGCGTTCAACCGCCATGCCGTCAAACGCAGCCGCGGTAAGTCTTGGAACAGACAAGGCCCCTGCTGGAGCAGGTCCTTTCTTAGAGGTAGAGGCCACGGGTCTTCCGTGAGCATCTCCTGAAGTTCCGGGTACCAAGTCCTTCTTGGCCAATCCGGAACCACGAGTATCGTTCTTACTCCTCTCCTTCTTATGATTCTCAGTACTTTTGGTATGAGAGGCAGAGGAGGGAACACATACACTGACTGGTACACCCACGGTGTCACCAGAGCGTCCACCGCTATTGCCTGAGGGTCCCTTGACCTGGCGCAATATCTGTCTAATTTTTTGTTTAGACGTGACGCCATCATGTCCACCTTTGGTTTTTCCCAACGGTTTACAATCAGGTGGAAGACTTCTGGGTGAAGTCCCCACTCTCCCGGGTGAAGGTCGTGTCTGCTGAGGAAGTCTGCTTCCCAGTTGTCCACTCCCGGAATGAACACTGCTGACAGAGCTATCACATGATTTTCCGCCCAGCGAAGAATCCTTGCAGCCTCTGCCATTGCCCTCCTGCTTCTCGTGCCGCCCTGTCTGTTTACGTGGGCGACTGACGTGATGTTGTCCGATTGGATCAATACCGCCTGACCCTGAAGCAGGGGTTTCGCTTGACTTAGGGCATTGTAAATGGCCCGTAGTTCCAGAATGTTTATATGAAGAGATGTTTCCATGCTTGACCACAAGCCCTGGAAGTTTTTTCCCTGTGTGACTGCTCCCCAGCCTCTCAGGCTTGCATCCGTGGTCACCAGGATCCAATCCTGAATGCCGAATCTGCGGCCCTCTAGAAGATGAGCACTCTGCAACCACCACAGGAGAGACACCCTTGTCTTTGGTGACAGGGTTATCCGCTGCTGCATCTGAAGATGCGAACCGGACCATTTGTCCAGTAGATCCCACTGAAACGTTCTTGCATGGAATCTTCGGAATGGAATTGCTTCGTAAGAAGCCACCATTTTTCCCAGGACCCTCGTGCACTGATGCACTGACACCTGGGCTGGTTTTAGGAGGTTCCTGACTAGCTCGGATAACTCCTTGGCCTTCTCCTCCGGGAGAAAAACCTTCTTCTGGACTGTGTCCAGAATCATTCCTAGGAACAGAAGACGTGTCGTTGGAATCAGCTGCGATTTTGGAATATTTAGGATCCACTCGTGCTGACGTAACACTATCTGAGATAGTGCTACTCCGACTTCTAACTGTTCCCTGGACCTTGCCCTTATCAGGAGATCGTCCAAGTAAGGGATAATTAATACGCCTTTTCTTCGAAGAAGAATCATCATTTAGGCCATTACCTTGGTAAAGACCCGAGGTGCCGTGGACAACCCAAACGGCAGCGTCTGAAACTGATAATGACAGTCTTGTACTACAAACCTGAGATACCCTTGGTGAGAAGGGTAGACTGGGACGTGGAGATAAGCATCTTTGATGTCCAGAGACACCATATAGTCCCCTTCTTCCAGGTTCGCTATCACCGCTCTGAGTGATTCCATCTTGAATTTGAACCTTTTTATGTAAGTGTTCAAGGATTTCAGATTTAAAATTGGTCTCACCGAGCCGTCCGGCTTCGGTACCACAAACAGCGTGGAATAATACCCCTTTCCTTGTTGTAGGAGGGGTACCTTGATTATCACCTGCTGGGAATACAGCTTGTGAATGGCTTCCAGAACTGCCTCCCTGTCGGAGGGAGACTTTGGCAGAGCAGACTTCAGGAACCGGCGAGGGGGAAACGCCTAGAATTCCAGTTTGTACCCCTGCGATACTACCTGTAGAATCCAGGGATCCACTTGCGAGTGAGCCCACTGCGCGTTGAAATTCTTGAGACGGGCCCCCACCAAGCCTGAGTCTGCTTGTAAAGCCCCAGCGTCATGCTGAAGACTTGGCAGAAGCAGGGGAAGGCTTCTGATCCTGGGAAGCGGCTGCATGGTGCAGTCTTTTTCCCCTTCCTCTGCCCCGGGGCAGAAAGGAATGGCCTTTTGCTCGCTTGTATTTATGGGAACGAAAGGACTGAGTTTGAAAAGACGGTGTCTTTTCCTGTTGATGTGAAGTGACCTGGGGTAAGAAGGTGGACTTTCCAGCCGTTGCCGTGGCCACCAGGTCCGAAAGACCAGCCCCAAATAACTCCTCCCCTTTATACGGCAATACTTCCATATGTCGTTTGGAATCCGCATCCCCTGATCACTGACGCGTCCATAACGTTCTTCTGGCAGAGATGGACATAGCACTTACTCTTGATGCCAGGGTGCAAATATCCCTCTGTGCATCACGCATATATAGTAATGCATCCTTCAAATGCTCTATAGTTAACAATATATTGTCCCTATCCAGGGTATCAATATTTTCAGTCAGGGAATCCGACCACGCGACTCCAGCACTGCACATCCAGGCTGAAGCGATTGCTGGTCGCAGTATAACACCAGTATGTGTGTATATACTTTTTAGGATATTTTCCAGCCTTCTATCAGCTGGTTCTTTGAGGGTGGCCGTATCAGGAGACGGTAACGCTACTTGTTTAGATAAACGTGTGAGCGCCTTATCTACCCTAGGGGGTGTTTCCCAACGTGTCCTAACCTCTGATGGGAAAGGATATAGTGCCAATAATTTATTAGAAATTAGCAGTTTTTTGTCGGGAGAAACCCACGCTTTATCACATACCTCATTCAATTCATCTGACTCAGGAAAAACTATTGGTAGTTTTTTCACCCCCCACATAATACCCTTCTTAGTGGTATTTGTAGGGTCAGAAATGTGCAATGCTTCCTTCATTGCCGTGATCATGTAACGTGTGGCCCTACTGGACATTACGTTCGACTCATCACCGTCGACACTAGACTCCGTATCTGTGTCTGGGTCGACCCACTGAGGTAACGGGCGTTTTAGGGCCCCTGACGGTGTCTGAGACGCCTGGACAGGCACTAATTGATGTGCCGGCTGTCTCATGTCGTCAACAGTTTTTTGCAAAGTGTTGACATTATCACTTAATTGTTTGAACACGATCATCCAGTCAGGTGTCGACTCCCTAGGGGGTGACATCACTAACGCAGGCAATTGCTCCGCCTCCACATCATTTTCCTCCTCATACATGTCGACACACACATACCGACACACAGCACACACACCGGGAATGCTCTGATAGAGGACAGGACCCCACGAGCCCTTTGGAGAGACAGAGGGAGAGTCTGCCAGCACACACCCAGCGCTATATATATATACAGGGATAACCTTATATAAGTGTTATTCCCTTATAGCTGCTGTTTATATTGTCATTTGCTGCCAATAGTGCCCCCCCTTCTCTTTTTTACCCTGATTCTGAAGCAGGACTGCAGGGGAGAGTCAGGGAGCCGTCCTTCCAGCGGAACTGTGAGGGAAAATGGCGCTTGTGTGCTGAGGAGATAGGCTCCGCCCCTTCACGACGTCCTTATCTCCCGCTTTTTTGTGTAAAAATGGCAGGGGTTAAAATACATCCATATAGCCCAGGAGCTATATGTGATGTATTCTTTTCCCACCTAAGGTATTATCATTTATATTGCGTCTCAGGGCGCTCCCCCCCAAGCGCCCTGCACCCTCAGTGACCGGAGTGTGAAGTGTGCTGAGAGCAATGGCGCACAGCTGCGGTGCTGTGCGCTACCTTAGTCTGAAGACAGGATTGTCTTCTGCCGCCGATTTCACCGGACCTCTTCGTCTCTTCTGGCTCTGTAAGGGGGACGGCGGCGCGGCTCCGGTGACCCATCCAGGCTGTACCTGTGATCGTCCCTCTGGAGCTAATGTCCAGTAGCCTAAGAAGCCCAATCCACTCTGCACGCAGGTGAGTTCGCTTCTTCTCCCCTTAGTCCCACGATGCAGTGAGCCTGTTGCCAGCAGGACTCACTGAAAATAAAAAAACCTAAATTAAACTTTTATTCTAAGCAGCTCAGGAGAGCCACCTAGCCTGCACCCTTCTCGTTCGGGCACAAAAATCTAACTGAGGCTTGGAGGAGGGTCATAGGGGGAGCAGCCAGTGCACACCACCTGATCCTAAAGCTTTTATTCTTGTGCCCTGTCTCCTGCGGAGCCGCTATTCCCCATGGTCCTTACGGAGTCCCAGCATCCACTAGGACGTCAGAGAAAAACAATATCTTTTTATTATCACAAAAGGCTATCAGCCCCCCCATCCGCAGCCCATTGGATGGGGGGGGACAGCCTCGGGCTTCACCCCTGGCCCTTGGGTGGCTGGGGGGGGGGGGAGCCCTTGATTGAAGGGGTCCCCACTCCCCCAGGGTACCCCGGCCAGGGGTGACTAGTTGGATATTTAATGCCACGGCCGCAGGGCACGGCATAAAAGTGACCCCCGGCTGTGGCATTATCTGTCCAGCTAGTGGAGCCCGATGCTGGTGTTAAAAATACGGGGGACCCCTACTCTTTTTGTCCCCCGTATTTTTGGCACCAGCACCAGGCGCAGAGCCCGGTGCTGGTTTTAAAAATACGGGGGATCCATGCCCAATTTTTCCCTGCATTTTTAGAACCAGGACCAGCTCGAAGAGCCCGAGGCTGGTTATGCTTTGGAGGGGGGACCCCACGCCATTTTTTTTCCGTGTTTTTCCCGTTTTTTAAAATCGCGGCAAAATCCGCCAAATCGGCCGATTTTCGCCCGCGGTTCTGGCGAATCCGTTTTTCATTGAATATGGTGAATTCCGGCAGCCACCTGCCAGAATTCACCTGGCGAATTGAGTCGGGAAAAAAAACGGCGAAAAATTGCCGCGATTCACCGTGAATTGCATATACCCCAGAATGCGACATCTCTCCAATCCCCCATACACCACACATTATATAGAGACAGAATGTTACATCTCTCCAATCCCCCATACACCACACGTTATATAGACACAGAATGTGACATCTCTCCAATCCCCCATACACCACACATTATATAGAGATACAGAATGTGACATCTCTCCAATCCACCATACACCACACATTATATAGAGACACAGAATGTGACATCTCTCCAATCCCCCATACACCACACATTATATAGAGACATAGAATGTGACATCTCTCCAATCCCCCATATACCACACATTATATAGAGACACAGAATGTGACATCTCTCCTATACCCCATACACCACACATTATATAGAGACACAGAATGTGACATCTCTCCAATCCCCCATACACCACACTTTATATAGAGACACAGAATGTGATATCTCTCCAATCCCCCATACACCACACATTATATAGAGACACAGAATGTGACATCTCTCCTATACCCCATACACCACACATCATATAGAGACACAGAATGTGACATCTCTCCAATCCCCCATACACCACACATTATATAGAGACACAGAATGTGACATCTCTCCAATCCCCCATACACCACACATTATATAGAGACACAGAATGTGACATCTCTCCAATCCCCCATACACCACACATTATATAGAGACACAGAATGTGACATCTCTCCAATCCCCCATACACCACACATTATATAGAGACACAGAATGTGACATCTCTCCAATCCCCCATACACCACACATTATATAGACACAGAATGTGACATCTCTCCAATCCCCCATACACCACACATTATATAGAGACATAGAATGTGACATCTCTCCAATCCCCCATACACCACATATTATATAGAGACACAGAATGTGACATCTCTCCAATCCCCCATACACCACACATTATGGGGTATATACAATTGCGGTCGAATTCCCGAAATTGTCGAATTTCGGGAATTTTTCGCCAAAAAAAAAAAATCGTCAATGCAATTCAGTGCTTTCCGTCAAAAAAACGGACTTTCAAAATTCGACTGTTTGAAATTCGACTTTTGTCAAATTCGACTTTTCTGCAATGATACAAGTGTTGCAATTCGACCAAAGTGTATTCAATTGAAGTTTGGAAATTCGACAACAGTGCTTTTAGACAGTAAATTCGTCATTTTCAATCCGCCACACTTTGGAGGGTGAAACCAATAAAATAAATTTAAAACATGTTTTTTTTGGTGTTTTTTTTTGGGGGAATAGCATAGCTATTTATATTAGAAGGGATTAGGTACTTGGTTTGTCTTTTTTGGAGGCACAAGTATTATTTATATATTTTTAAAAATATATATATTTTTTTATTTTTTTAATAGCTGGAACGGTAAAATCAAGGAAAAAAATTGCGTGGGGTCCCCCCTCCAAAGCATAACCAGCCTCGGGCTCTTTGAGCTGGTCCTGGTTCTAAAAATGCGGGGAAAAATTTGACAGGGGATCCCCCGTATTTTTAAAACCAGCACCGGCTCTGCCCCTGGTGCTGGTGCAAAAAATACGGGGGACAAAAAGAGTAGGGGTCCCCCGTATTTTTTACACCAGCACCGGGCTCCACTAGCTGGACAGATAATGCCACAGCAGCCGGGGGTCACTTTTATACAGTGCCTTGCGGCCGTGGCATTAAATATACAACTAGTCACCCCTGGCCGGGGTACCCTGGGGGAGTGGGGACCCCTTCAATCAAGGGGTCCCCCCCCAGCCACCCAAGGGCCAGGGGTGAAGCCCGTGGCTGTCCCCCCCATCCAAGGGCTGCGGATGGGAGGCTGATAGCCTTGAGTAAAATGTCAGTATATTGTTTTTTTTCCAGTAGTACTACAAGTCCCAGCAAGCCTCCCCCGCAAGCTGGTACTTGGAGAACCACAAGTACCAGCATGCAGGAGAAAAACGGGCCCGCTGGTACCTGTAGTACTACTGGAAAAAAAATACCCAAATAAAAACAGGACACACACACCGTGACAAGTACAACTTTATTACACACTGCCGACACACACATACTTACCTATGCTGACACGAAGCAGTCGGTCCTCTTCTCCAAGTAGAATCCACGGGTACCTGAAAATAAAAGATAATTATACTCACATGATCCATGGTCCAGAGATAAATCCACGTTCTTGTAAAAAAAAAAAAAAACGGACACCCGTACCACACGGACTGAAAGGGGTCCCATGTTGACACATGGGACCCCTTTCCCCGAATGCAGAGAGACCTCTCCGTGACAGCTGTCACAGAAAGGTCTCTTAAGCCAATCAGGAAGCGCTACTACGTGGCGCTCACCTGATTGGCTGTGCGCTGTCTGTGCTGTGACAGCGCATCGCACAGCGCCCTCCATTATATTCAATGGTGGGAACTTTGCCGTCAGCGGGGGGGTTACCCGCGGTCAGCAGCTGACCGCGGGTGACCTCACCGCTAGCCGCAAAGTTCCCACCATTGAATATAATGGAGGGAGCTGTGCGATGCGCTGTCACAGCACAGACAGCGCACAGCCAATCAGGTGAGCGCCACGTAGTAGCGCTTCCTGATTGGCTGAAGGGACCTCAGTGACAGGAGTCACGTGGGGTCCCGGTACATTCGGGGAAAGGGGTCTCATGTGTCAATATGGGACCCCTTTCAGTTCGTTGGTCGGAATTTTGCGTTTTTTTATTTTGCCAAGTTCGTGGATTATACTCTGGACATAGATTTATCTCTGGACGCTGGCAGGTGAGTATAATTTTTTCACAGGTACCCTCGGATCGTCGGAGACTGTGGCAGTCGGCGTGTCGACATAGGTAAGTATGTGTGTGTCGGCAGTATGTAATAAAGTTGTACTTGTCACGGTGTGTGTGTCCTGTTTTTATTTGGGTATTTTTTTTCCAGTAGTACTACAGGTACCAGCGGGCCCGTTTTTCTCCCGCATGCTGGCACTTGTGGTTCTCCAAGTACCAGCTTGCGGGGGAGGCTTGCTGGGACTTGTAGTACTACTGGAAAAAACAATATTCTGACATTTTACTCAAGGCTATCAGCCTCCCATCCGCAGCCCTTGGATGGGGGGGACAGCCTCGGGCTTCACCCCTGGCCCTTGGGTGGCTGGGGGGGGGAACCCCTTGATTGAAGGGTCCCCACTCCCCCAGGGTACCCCGGCCAGGGGTGACTAGTTGGATATTTAATGCCACGGCCGCAGGGCACTGTATAAAAGTGACCCCCGGCTGTGGCATTATCTGTCCAGCTAGTGGAGCCCGATGCTGGTGTAAAAAATACGGGGGACCCCTACTCTTTTTGTCCCCCGTATTTTTTGCACCAGCACCAGGCGCAGAGCCCGGTGCTGGTTTTAAAAATACGGGGGATCCCCTGTCAATTTTCCCCCCGCATTTTTAGAACCAGGACCAGCTCGAAGAGCCCGAGGCTGGTGATGCTTTGGAGGGGGGACCCCACGCCATTTTTTTCCGGGTTTTTCCCCGTTTTTTTAATTCGCGGCAAAATCCGGCAAATCGGCCGTTTTTCGCCCGCGGGAATGTCGAATCCGTTTTTCATTGAATATGGTGAATTCCGGCAGCCACCTGCCGGAATTCACCTGTCGAATTGTGTCGAATTAAAAAAACGGCGATAATTTGCCGCGATTCGCCCGCAATTGCATATACCCCTATATAGAGACACAGAATGTGACATCTCTCCAATCCCCCATACACCACACATTATATAGAGACACAGAATGTGACATCTCTTCAATCCCCCATACACCACACATTATATAGAGACACAGAATGTGACATCTCTCCAATCCCCCATACACCACACATTATATAGACATAGAATGTGACATCTCTCCAATCCCCCATACACCACACGTTATATAGAGACACAGAATGTGACATCTCTCCAATCCCCCATACACCACACGTTATATAGAGACACAGAATGTGACATCTCTCCAATCCCCCATACACCACACGTTATATAGAGACATAGAATGTGACATCTCTCCAATCCCCCATACACCACACATTATATAGAGACACAGAATGTGACATCTCTCCAATCCCCCATACACCATATATTATATAGAGACACAGAATGTGACATCTCTCCAATCCCCCATACACCACACGTTATATAGAGACACAGGGGTATATGCAATTAGCGGCGAATCGCGGCAAATTATCGCCGTTTTTTAATTCGACACAATTCGACAGGTGAATTCCGGCAGGTGGCTGCCGGAATTCACCATATTCAATGAAAAACGGATTCGACAGTCCCGCGGGGAAAACGGCCGATTTGCCGGATTTTGCCGCGATTTAAAAAAACGGGAAAAAGCCGGTAAAAAATGGCGTGGGGTCCCCCCTCCAAAGCATAACCAGCCTCGGGCTCTTCGAGCCGGTCCTGGTTCTAAAAATCCGGGGAAAAATTGGACAGGGGATCCCCCGTATTTTTAAAACCAGCACCGGGCTCTGCGCCTGGTGCTGGTGCAAAAAATACGGGGGACAAAAAGAGTAGGGGTCCCCCGTATTTTTTACACCAGCATCGGGCTCCACTAGCTGGACAGATAATGCCACAGCCGGGGGTCACTTTTATACAGTGCCCTGCGACCGTGGCATTAAATATCCAACTAGTCACCCCTGGCCGGGGTACCCTGGGGGAGTGGGGACCCCTTCAATCAAGAGGTCCCCCCCCCCCCAGCCACCCAAGGGCCAGGGGTGAAGCCCAAGGCTGTCCCCCCCCATCCAAGGGCTGCGGATGGGAGGCTGATAGCCTTGGGAAAATTCCGAGAATATTGTTTTTCTCCAGAAGAACTACAAGTCCCAGCAAGCCTCCCCCGCAAACTGGTACTTGGAGAACCACAAGTACCAGCATGCGGGAGAAAAACGGGCCCGCTGGTACCTGTAGTTCTACTGGAAAAAAAATACCCAAATAAAAACAGGACACACACACCGTGACAAGTACAACTTTATTACACACTGCCGACACACACATACTTACCTATGTTGACACGAAGCAGTCGGTCCTCTTTTCCAAGTAGAATCCACGGGTACCTGAAAATAATAGATAATTATACTCACCTGATCCATGGTCCAGAGATAAATCCACGTACTTGTCAAAACAACAAACCGGACACCCGTACCACACGGACTGAAAGGGGTCCCATGTTGACACATGGGACCCCTTTCCCCGAATGCAGAGAGACCTCTCCGTGACAGCTGTCACAGAAAGGTCTCTTAAGCCAATCAGGAAGCGCTACTTCGTGGCGCTCACCTGATTGGCTGTGCGCTGTCTGAACTCAGACAGCGCATCGCACAGCGCCCTCCATTATATTCAATGGTGGGAACTTTGCGGCTAGCGGTGAGGTCACCCGCGGTCAGCCGCTGACCGCGGGTAACCCCCCGCTGACGGCAAAGTTCCCACCATTGAATATAATGGAGGGCGCTGTGCGATGCGCTGTCTGAGTTCAGACAGCGCACAGCCAATCAGGTGAGCGCCACGAAGTAGCGCTTCCTGATTGGCTTAAGAGACCTTTCTGTGACAGCTGTCACGGAGAGGTCTCTCTGCATTCGGGGAAAGGGGTCCCATGTGTCAACATGGGACCCCTTTCAGTCCGTGTGGTACGGGTGTCCGGTTTGTTGTTTTGACAAGTACGTGGATTTATCTCTGGACCATGGATCAGGTGAGTATAATTATCTTTTATTTTCAGGTACCCGTGGATTCTACTTGGAGAAGAGGACCGACTGCTTCGTGTCAACATAGGTAAGTATGTGTGTGTCGACAGTGTGTAATAAAGTTGTACTTGTCACGATGTGTGTCTTCTGTTTTTATTTAGGTATTTTTTTTCCAGTAGAACTACAGGTACCAGCGGGCCCGTTTTTCTCCCGCATGCTGGTACTTGTGGTTCTCCAAGTACCAGCTTGCGGGGGAGGCTTGCTGGGACTTGTAGTTCTTCTGGAAAAACCAATATTCTCTGAATTTTCTCAAGGCTATCAGCCTCCCATCCGCAGTCCTTGGATGGGGGGGGGGGGGGGGGGACAGCCTCGGGCTTCACCCCTGGCCCTTGGGTGGCTGGGGGGGGACCCCTTGATTGAAGGGGTCCCCACTCCCCCAGGGTACCCCGGCCAGGGGTGACTAGTTGGATATTTAATGCCACGGTCGCAGGGCACTGTATAAAAGTGACCCCCGGCTGTGGCATTATCTGTCCAGCTAGTGGAGCCCGATGCTGGTGTAAAAAATACGGGGGACCCCTACTCTTTTTGTCCCCCGTATTTTTTGCACCAGCACCAGGCGCAGAGCCCGGTGCTGGTTTTAAAAATACGGGGGATCCCCTGTCCAATTTTCCCCCGGATTTTTAGAACCAGGACCGGCACGAAGAGCCCGAGGCTGGTTATGCTTTGGAGGGGGGACCCCACGCCATTTTTTTCCGGGGTTTTTCCCGTTTTTTTTAAATCGCGGCAAAATCCGCCTAATCGGCCGTTTTTCGCCCGCGGGACTGTCGAATCCGTTTTCCATTGAATATGGTGAATTTCGGCAACCACTTTCCGAAATTGGACGGTCGAATTGTGTCGAATTAAAACACGGGCGAAAATTTGCAGCGATTCGCCGCTAATTGCATATACCCCAGAATGTGATATCTCTCCAATCCCCCATACACCACACATTATATAGAGACACAGAATGTGACATCTCTCCAATCCCCCATACACCACACATTATATAGAGACATAGAATGTGACATCTCTCCAATCCCCCATACACCACACATTATATAGAGACACAGAATGTGACATCTCTCCAATCCCCCATACACCACACATTATATAGAGACATAGAATGTGACATCTCTCCAATCCACCATACACCACACATTATATAGAGACATAGAATGTGACATCTCTCCAATCCCCCATACACCACACATTATATAGAGACATAGAATGTGACATCTCTCCAATCCCCCATACACCACACGTTATATAGAGACACAGAATGTGACATCTCTCCAATCCACCATACACCACACATTATATAGAGACATAGAATGTGACATCTCTCCAATCCCCCATACACCACACATTATATAGAGACAGAGGGTATATTTACTAAGGTCCCAATTTGATTCAAGTTTTTTTTTATTTTTCTAAGTGTGATCTCGGGAATTTACTAAACACAAATCTTGGCAGTGTTGGGGCTATTCGTATTGAGAATCTGATACACGGTTAATCACACAAATACGAATGAATAGACCATCGATCGAACACGGCTGTTATTTTATACAACTCGGTAATTTACTAGGAATTTGTATTCTCAATCACTGTCGACAATAGACAAACACTGCCGGGAAAGCATAGACTTCGTAAAAATATGGAGCTTTCAAATAGACCTGCTTTTTGCTGTCGTGTTTGTATGGTCATGTGCGGATCAGTGAGATCCGTGCAGGGCTACATTGTGTAAAAGAGTTAAAAGTGTTAAAAAAAATTGCGTGTGGTCCCCCTCCTAAGTATAACCAGCCTTGGGCTCTTTGAGCCGGTCCTGGTTGTTTAAATACGGGGGGAAAATTGCGTAGGGTCCCCCCGTATTTAGACAACCAGCACCGGGCTCTTTGTCCGGTCCTGGTTCCAAGAATACGGGGGACAAAAGATGTAGGGGTCCCCCGTATTTTTAAAACCAACACTGGGCTCCACTAGCCAGAGAGATAATGCCACAGCCGGGGGATACTTTTATACTGGTCCCTGTAGACGTGGCATTACCCCCCCAACTAGTCACTCCTGGCTGGGGTTCCCTGGGGGAGTGGGGGACCCCTTAAATCAAGGGGTTACCCCCGCAAGCACCCAAGGGGAAGGGGTGAAGCCTGAGGCTGTCCCCCCCCCATCCCTGGGCGGTGGATGGGGGGCTGATAGCCTTTCAAAGGGTAAAAAAAAGAATAATAGGGGTCATTCCGAGTTAATCGCTAGCTGCCGTTGTTCGCTGCGTAGCGATCAGTGAAAAAAATGGCTAATCTGTGCATGCGTATGCACCGCAATGCGCACGCTTGTCGTACGGGTACAAAGTCTGGTTCTAGCGACGATTCCAAATGCACAGCCGATCGCAAGGAGATTGACATGAAGTGGGCGTTTCTGGGTGGCAACTGACCATTTTCAGGGAGTGTTTGGTAAAACGCAGGCGTGGCAGAAAAAACGCAGGCGTGGCTGGGCGTTCGCTGGGCGGGTATGTGACGTCAAAAGCCGTCCCTCCATCGTTAGAATCAACGCACATGAAGAGTAACTACAGGGCTGGTCTTGTTTTGCACAAAAAGATTTTGCAGGCGCTCTGCTGCACAGGCGTTCGCACTTCTGCAAAGTGAAAATACACTTCCCAGTGGGCGGCGACAATGCATTTGCACGGCTGCTAAAAGTAGCTAGCGAGCGATCAACTCGGAATGACCCCCATTGTCTTTTGTTGTGCAACTACAAGTCCCAGCAAGCCTCCCCTGCTTGTTGGTACTTGGAGAACCACAAGTACCAGCATGCGGGGAAATAACAGGCCCGCTGGTACCTGTAGCTCTACAGCAAAAGAAATACCCAAATAAAAACAATACACACACCATTACAGTAAAACTTTAATAAACATACAAGCACACTTACACACTCACACATACTTACCTACATCCCACGCCGGCCAATCACGTTCCCTTGTCCAGTAGAATCCAATAGGGGTACCTGTGGAAAAAAACCCAGCTCGGTTCTCTTTGTTCCAGTAGTAATCCACGGTTTAAAAAAAAAGCAAAAATCCCGGTCCAAACAAACTAAAGGGTTTCCATGTTTACACATGGCACCCCATTCCCCGAACGCCGGGACCCCCCCGTGACTCCTGTCACTAGAGGTCCCAGTAGCCAATTAGGGAGCATCACGTCAGAGCGCTCTCCTGATCGTCTCTGCGCTCCTGGCCTGCAAACAGGCGGAGCGCACCGGCTAGAATGAAGCTTAGCGCACCTCCATTCTTGCCTATGATGGGAATTTTGCGGTCTGCGGTTTATTGGGGTCACCCACAAGAGTGACCCCAATTAACCTCGCGGTTAGCCACATTCCGCAAAATTCCCATCATAGGCTAGAATGGAGGACCGCGATCCTCCACTCTAGCTGGTGCGCTCCGTCTGATTGACAGGGGTAATGCCACGGCTGCTGGGACCTATATAAAAGTGGCCCCCGGCTGTGGCAATATCTCTCTGGCTAGTGGAGCCCTGTACTGGTTTTAAAAATACAGGGACCCCTACATCTTTTGTCCTCCATATTTTTGGAACCAGGAACGGACAAACAGCCCGATGGTTATCTAAATACGGGAAAAACCCTATGCAAATTCTTTTGGGATTTTTACCTATTTCTATAAAGTACACAATGAAGCCCTGCAAGGATCTCACTGATCCGGCCAGACTTCACTGTGTAAAGTCCGGCAGTGTTTTACTGATAGCTCCTGTAAAACACTGCCGGAAATACAAAACACGGTAGTTTAGTAAATTACCGTGTTTTGTTTCAAAAAGTTGCATTCGTACACTGGCGATGTCAGCCGTAGATTGATCTCGGCAAAAATACGAATCTTGGTAAATATACCCCATAGAATGTGCCATTGCTCCAATCCACCATGGACCACACATTATTACACGGCGGGAGAGAGATAAAGTAGCAGCAAATCAGCTCCTGACTGCCATGTTACAGGATGTGTTTGAAAAAATAAGATTTTAAACCTACCGGTAAATCTTTTTCTCCTAGTCCGTAGAGGATGCTGGGGACTCCGTAAGGACCATGGGGGGGTATAGACGGGCTCCACAGAAGACATGGGCACTACAAAGAACTTTTAGTATGGGTGTGCACTGGCTCCTCCCTCTATGCCCCTCCTCCAGACCTCAGTTAGAGAACTGTGCCCAGAGGAGATGGACAATGTGAGGAAAGGATTTTGTTAATCTAAGGGCAAGATTCATACCAGCCCACACCATCCACACCATATAACCTGGAATATACGCAACCAGTTAAAAGTATGAACAAAAAACAGTATCAGTCAAAGGCCGATTCCAACTGTAACATAACCCTTTTGTACGCAACAACTATATACAAGTCTTGCAGATTTAGTCCGCACTGGGACGGGCGCCCAGCATCCTCTACGGACTAGGAGAAAAAGATTTACCGGTAGGTTTAAAATCTTATTTTCTCTTACGTCCTAGAGGATGCTGGGGACTCCGTAAGGACCATGGGGTTTATACCAAAGCTCCAGACCGGGCGGGAGAGTGCGGATGACTCTGCAGCACAGACTGAGCAAACGCGAGGTTCTCATCAGCCAGGATATCAAACTTGTAGAACTTTGCAAAAGTGTTTGAACCCGACCAAGTAGCTGCTCGGCAAAGCTGTAATGCCGAGACGCCTCGGGCAGCCGCCCAAGAAGAGCCCACCTTCCTAGTGGAATGGGCCTCTACCGAATTCGGTAACGGCAATCCAGCCGCAGAATGAACCTGCCGAATCGAGTTACAGATCCAGCGAGCAATAGTCTGCTTAGAAGCAGGCGCGCCAACCTTGTTGGCTGATTACAGGATAAACAGAACCTCTGTTTTCCTAACCCTAGCCGTCCTGGCTACATATATTTTTAAGGCCCTGACTACATCCAGGGACTAGCCACTAACATGACCACTTTCCAAGTGAGAAATTTCAAGTCAACTGTTTGAAAAGGCTCAAACCAGTGCGATTTAAGGAACTGTAACACTACGTTAAGGTCCCATGGTGCCACCGCGGGCACAAAAGGAGGCTGGATGTATAGCACTCCCTTTACAAAAGTTTGGACTTCCGAGAGAGAAGCCGATTCCCTCTGGAAGAATATAGACAGGGCTGAAATCTTTATCTTAATGGAGCCTAACTTTAGGCCCATATCCACTCCTATCTGTAGAAAGTGGAGAAAACTGCCCCAAGTGGAAACCTTCCGTAGGAGCATTCTTTGCTTCACACCAAGATACAAACTTTCTCCAGACATGGTGATAATGTTTCAACGTCACTTCCTTCTTAGCCTTTATCAGAGTATGAACGACTTCTTCCGGAAAACCCTTCTCCGCTAGGATTCAGTGTTCAACCGCCATGCCGTCAAACGTAACCGCGGTAAGTCTCGTAACACGCAGGGCCCCTGCTGCAACAGGTCCTCTCTGAGAGGAAGAGGCCACGGATCTTCTGTGGGCATCCCCTGAAGATCTGAATACCAGGCCCTTCGAGGCCAATCTGGAACAATGAGTATTGTCAGTACTCTTTTTCGTCTAATGATTCCCAATATTTTTGAGATGAAAGGAAGGAGGAGGAAACACAGAGACCGACTGAAACACCCATGGTGTCACCAGGGCATCCACCGCCACTGCCTGAAGGTCCCTTGACCTGGCGCAATACCTCCAAAGTTTCTTGTTGAGGCGTGATGCCATCATGTCTATTTGAGGAAGCTCCCAACGACTTGTTATCTCTGCAAAAACTTCTTGAAGAAGTCCCCACTCTCCTGGATGGAGATTGTGTCTGCTGAGGAAGACTGCTTCCCAGTTGTCCACTCCCGGAATGAATATTGCTGACAGAGCGCTTACGTGATTTTCTGCCCACCGCAGAATCCTGGTGGCTTCCGCCACTGCCTCTCTGTTCTTTGTACCGCCCTGGTGGTTTACAAGAGCCACAACTGTGACGTCTGATTGAATCAAAACCGGTAGGTGGCGAAGTAGATACTCCACATGTCGTAGGCCGTTGTAACCGGCCCTTAATTCCAGTATGTATGTGTGTAGGCAAGCCTCCTGGCTTGACCACCGTCCCTGAAAATTCCTTCCTTGTGTGACTTCTCCCCAACCTCGGAGGCTCGTGTCCGTGGTCACCAGGACCCAGTCCTGAATGCCAAACCTGCAACCTTCTAGAAGATGAGCACACTGCAGTCGCCCCAGGAGAGACACCCTGGCCCTGGGGGACAGGGTCTTCTGATGTATTGGAAGGTGAGACCCGGACCACTTGTCCGGAAGGTGCCACTGAAAAGTCCTCGCCTGAAACCTGCAGAAGGGGATGGCCTCATAGGTCGCCACCATTTTCTGCAGTACTCGAGTGCATTGATGGACTGACACTCTTTTTTTTTTTTTTTTTTTAACAGGTCTCTGACCATTTTCTGGAGTTCCTGGGCTTTTTCCATTGGGAGAAAAACCCTCTTCTGTTCTGTGTCCAGAATCATGCCTAAAAAAGACAGCCAAGTTGTTGAAACCAACGGTGACTTTGGTAGAATTAGAATCCAGCCATGTTGCTGTAGCACTCTCAGGGAGAACGACACGCTTTTCTGCAACTGTTCCTTTGATCTCACTTTTATCAGGAGATCGTCCAAGTACGGGATAATTGTGACTCCTTGCCTGCACTTCCGTCATTACCTTGGTAAAAACACTTGGGGCCGTGGAAAGCCCAAACGGCAACATCTGAAATTGGAAATGACAGTCCTGTACAGCGAATCTCAGTCACGCTTGATGAGGAGGATAAATGGGGACATCAAGATATGCATCCTTTATGTCTAGTGACACCATAAAATCCCCCCCTTCCAGGCTGTAGATCACTGCCCTGATCGATTCCATTTTAAACTTGAACCCTTTTAAGTACCGGTTCAGGGATTTTAAGTTGAGAATGGGTCTGACCGAGCCATCCGGTTTCGGTTGCCCCAAATAGGGTTGAATATTACCCTTTTCCTTGCTGCATTAAGGGAACCCTGATAAACAATTGCTGTAGACACAGCTTTCGAATTGCAGCCCACACTATCTCCCTCTCTGGGGGATACTTTGGTAAAGCCGATTTGAAGAATCGGCGGGGATGCATGTCTTTGAATTCCAGCTTGTAACCATGGGACGCAATTTCCATCACCCAAGGACCCACATCCGACTGAACCCAGACGTGGCTGAAGAGTCTAAGACGTGCCCCCACCGGAGCGGACTCCCTCAGTGGAGCCCCAGCGTCATGCGGTGGATTTAGTAGAAGCCGGGGAGGACTTCTGTTCCTGGGAACTGGCCTTAGCAGGCATTCTTTTTCCCTCTACCCTAACCTCTGGTGAGGAAGGAAGGGAACATTTTTGAGACCCTGAAGGGCCCTGTGACACAGTCACCTCCTTGGACTCTGCTTTGTCCAATCTCTTATGTAATGGATTTTACATTTGCATTTAAAACATTCCACATGTCCAATCAATCAGGTGTCGGCGTTGCCGACGGAGCCACCACAATCATCCGCTCCACCTCCTCCTTAGATGAGCCTTCCGCTTCAGACATGCCGACACACACATACCGAACACAACCCCACACACACAGGGATATTTTTATGGAGACAGATCCCCAATAAGGCCCTTCAGAGAGACAGAGAGAGAGTATGCCAGCACACACCCAGCGCCACTGACACCGGAAATAGACTTCCCAGATAAAACAGCGCTTTATATAAATATATATATATATATATATATATATATATATATATATATAATCACATTCACTGCTGCTAATAAGTGACCCCCCTTCCCCTCTTTTTTGCCCTGTATCTTCAGCAGGGGAGAGTTTGGGGAGCCAGCTCCATGCTGTGAAGAAAATGGCGCATTCCGTGCTGAGGGACCAAGCTCCGCCCCCTCATCGGCGGGCTTCGGTCCCGCTCATTTTACAATACTGGCGGGGGTTATGATATATATTGCCTCTGTAGCCTATATATGTATGTCTGCAAGCCATAGAGGTTTATTGCTGCCCAGGGCGCCCCCCCTGCGCCCTGCACCCATCAGTGCCTCCTGTGTTGTGTGTGGGAGCAACGGCGCGCAGCGTTACCGCTGCGCGCTTACCTCAGTGAAGATCTGAAGTCTTCTGCCGCCTTGAAGTCTTCTTTTCTTCTTATACTCACCCGGCTTCTATCTTCCGGCTCTGCGAGGAGGACGGCGGCGCGGCTCTGGGACGAACTGCGGGGTGAGACCTGCGTTCCGATCCCTCTGGAGCTAATGGTGTCCAGTAGCCTAAGAAGCAGAGCCTATCACTTAAGTAGGTCTGCTTCTCTCTCCTCAGTCCCACGATGCAGGGAGTCTGTTGCCAGCAGTGCTCCCTGAAAATAAAAAACCTAACAAAATTATTTTTCAGAGAAACTCAGGATCTAACTGAGGTCTGGAGGAGGGGCATAGAGGGAGGAGCCAGTGCACACCCATACCTAAAGTTCTTTATAGTGCCCATGTCTCCTGCGGAGCCCGTCTATACTCCCAATGGTCCTTACGGAGTCCCCAGCATCCTCTAGGACGTAAGAGAAATTACAGTTAGGAGCTGAATGGCCACAGAGAGTTGTATAATGGTGGATGGGCAATGTCCCTCACACGTACAAATTGGAGGGTGTAAGTGATCTGCATGTGGGTGAGTGACGGCGACGGGACACCTGATGCTGTATGTGCCGACACTGAAGCTTCTAAAACAAAGAATTGGTGATGTTGCCCAGAGCAACCAACCAGATGCTTTCTATTATTTCTCTATTGCCTTTTAGAAAATGAAAGACAACATGTGATTGGTTGCTCTGGGCAACATCACCAATTCTCTGTTTTAGAAGCTTTAGTAAATGTACCCCTAAATCACGCGGTGTCATCGCTTGTGTGAATCACTGTCTCACTATTCCGCACAGTAACGCACTACAGATCACCCTGCGTAACAGTAACACACATAGCGCAATCACACATCAACTCTCCTAGTCTGGTTGCCGTGGGTTACTGCAGATACGCACCATGTAAGTAGAGACTGGGAATTGTCACTGATTTATGAACTAGTATTTGGAGAGGCCACGTTGAGAATATAACACTCAGGATGGGAACACTCGTTGTACTTACCCCAGTTTTGCCCAGTCTCTCCGAGCCAGCCAGATCCACCAGGTTAATTTTTGACACTGTGTATTTTGCATTGGACAAAATTCTAGAATGAGACTGAAGAAGGAGCACATATCATATAATGTGCAATAGTGGGAGACTCAGGGAATGGAGGAGGAACGTCTGACACAGGGGAGACTCAGGGAATGGAGAAGGAACGTCTGACACAGGGGAGACCCAGGAAATGGAGAAGGAACGTCTGACACAGGGGAGACTCAGGGAATGGAGGAGGAACGTCTGACACAGGGGAGACTCAGGGAATGGAGAAGGAACGTCTGACACAGGGGAGACTCAGGGAATGGAGAAGGAACGTCTGACACAGGGGAGACCCAGGAAATGGAGAAGGAACGTCTGACACAGGGGAGACTCAGGGAATGTAGGAGGAACGTCTGACACAGGGGAGACTCAGGGAATGGAGGAGGAACGTCTGACACAGGGGAGACTCAGGGAATGTAGGAGGAACGTCTGACACAGGGGAGATTCAGGGAATGTAGGAGGAACGTCTGACACAGGGGAGACTCAGGGAATGGATAAGGAACGTCTGACACAGGGGAGACTCAGGGAATGGATGAGGAATGTCTGACACAGGGGAGACTCAGGGAATGGAGGAGGAACGTCTGACACAGGGGAGACTCAGGGAATGGAGGAGGAACGTCTGACACAGGGGAGACTCAAGGAATGGAGGAGGAATGTCTGACACAGGGGAGACTCAGGGAATGGAGGAGGAACGTCTGACACAGGGGAGACTCAGGGAATGGAGGAGGAACGTCTGACACAGGGGAGACTCAGGGAATGGAGGAGGAACGTCTGACACAGGGGAGACTCAGGGAATGGAGGAGGAACGTCTGACACAGGGGAGACTCAGGGAATGGAGGAGGAACGTCTGACACAGGGGAGACTCAGGGAATGGAGGAGGAACGTCTGACACAGGGGAGACTCAGGGAATGGAGGAGGAACGTCTGACACAGGGGAGACTCAGGGAATGGAGAAGGAACGTCTGACACAGGGGACTCAGGGAATGGAGGAGGAACGTCTGACACAGGGGAGACTCAGGTAATGGAGGAGGAACGTCTGACACAGGGGAGACTCAGGGAATGGAGGAGGAACGTCTGACACAGGGGAGACTCAGGGAATGGAGGAGGAACGTCTGACACAGGGGAGACTCAGGGAATGGAGGAGGAACGTCTGACACAGGGGAGACTCAGGTAATGGAGGAGGAACGTCTGACACAGGGGAGACTCAGGGAATGGAGGAGGAACGTCTGACACAGGGGACTCAGGGAATGTAGGAGGAACGTCTGACATAACGGAGATTCAGGGAATGTAGGAGGAACGTCTGACACAGGGGAGACTCAGGGAATGGAGGAGGAACGTCTGACATAACGGAGACTCAGGGAATGGAGGAGGAATGTCTGACACAGGGGAGACTCAGGGAATGGAGGAGGAACGTCTGACACAAAGGAGACTCAGGTAATGGAGGAGGAACATCTGACACAGGAGAGACTCAGGAAATGGAGGAGGAACTTCTGACACAGGGGAGACTCAGGGAATGTAGGAGGAACGTCTGACACAGGGGAGACTCAGGAAATGGAGGAGGAACGTCTGACACAAAGGAGACTCAGGTAATGGAGGAGGAACGTCTGACACAGGAGAGACTCAGGAAATGGAGGAGGAACGTCTGACACAGGGGAGACTCAGGGAATGGAGAAGGAACATCTGACACAGGGGAGACTCAGGAAATGGAGGAGGAACGTCTGACATAACGGAGACTCAGGGAATGGAGGAGGAACGTCTGACACAGGAGAGACTCAGGAAATGGAGGAGGAACGTCTGACACAGGGGACTCAGGGAATGTAGGAGGAACGTCTGACATAACGGAGACTCAGGGAATGTAGGAGGAACGTCTGACACAGGGGAGACTCAGGGAATGGAGGAGGAACGTCTGACATAACGGAGACTCAGGGAATGGAGGAGGAACATCTGACACAGGGGAGACTCAGGGAATGTAGGAGGAACGTCTGACACAAAGGAGACTCAGGTAATGGAGGAGGAACGTCTGACACAGGAGAGACTCAGGAAATGGAGGAGGAACTTCTGACACAGGGGAGACTCAGGGAATGTAGGAGGAACGTCTGACACAGGGGAGACTCAGGGAATGGAGAAGGAACATCTGACACAGGGGAGACTCAGGAAATGGAGGAGGAACGTCTGACATAAAGGAGACTCAGGAAATGGAGAAGGAACGTCTGACACAGGGGAGAGTACGGAAATGGAGAAGGAACGTCTGACACAGGGGAGACTCAGGGAATGGAGGAGGAACGTCTGACACAGGGGAGACTCAGGGAATGGAGGAGGAACGTCTGACACAGTGGAGACTCAGGGAATGGAGGAGGAATGTCTGACACAGTGGAGACTCAGGGAATGTAGGAGGAACGTCTGACACAGGGGAGACTCAGGGAATGTAGGAGGAACGTCTGACACAGGGGAGACTCAGGGAATGGAGAAGGAACGTCTGACACAGGGGAGACTCAGGGAATGGAGGAGGAACGTCTGACACAGGGGAGACTCAGAGAATGGAAGAGGAACGTCTGACACAGGGGAGACTCAGGGAATGGAGAAGGAACGTCTGACACAGGGGAGACTCAGGGAATGTAAGAGGAACATCTGACACAGGGGAGACTCAGGGAATGGAGGAGGAACGTCTGACACAGGGAAGACTCAGGGAATGGAGAAGGAACGTCTGACACAGGGGAGACTCAGGGAATGGAGCAGGAACGTCTGACACAGGGGAGACTCAGGTAATGGAGGAGGAACGTCTGACACAGGGGAGACTCAGAGAATGGAGGAGGAACGTCTGACACAGGGGAGACTCAGGGAACGGAGGAGGAACGTCTGACACAGGGGAGACTCAGGGAACGGAGAAGGAACGTCTGACACAGGGGAGACTCAGGGAATGTAAGAGGAACGTCTGACATAATGGGAGACTCAGGGAATGGAGGAGGAACGTCTGACACAGGGGAGACTCAGGGAATGGAGGAGGAACATCTGACACAGGGGAGACTCAGGGAATGGAGGAGGAACATCTGACACAGGGGAGACTCAGGGAATGGAGGAGGAACGTCTGACACAGGGAAGACTCAGGGAATGGAGAAGGAACGTCTGACACAGGGGAGACTCAGGGAATTGTCAAAGTCAGAAAAATATCACGCTGCACACTGCCATACATGCACCTCATGCGTGTGCCCGCTGCACGTGCATGAGCCCTCCCGTGCGTGCGTATACTCGTGGTCGCGTGCACTCGCGGACGCGCGGTATGCGCATTTACGGTAGAGTTTGTGTTCGTCTAGCGGGCGACTCAATCGTAACATATTTTATTCATATAATGTATTTTGTAGATTATGGTCCCTTTGATAGAATCTGAAAGTTTAGTTAATGTAGTATGTTCGGGGACAAAGAGATCCCTCTTTGTTTGATACGAAGGGTCAGACAGGGGTTACACAGTGGTGTTTAGTATCCATCGGAAGAGAATATAATTAGCAATATTTCGGTGTTGGTTTGAAGCGGATTAATCGCTCGTGCGTATAGTTATGGACATAAGAAGTTTGTGGACATTTACTATATTTGCACTTTATTACCCATGCGGCGGGAAACCCAGTTTCCCACCCACCTGAGCAGTTAGGAATAGTCACAGCCCACCTGTATGAACCAACCTATGACCTTTTGTTATAATGCGAAGACGAATTCCTGTGTCCAATGAACAATAAGAATGTAGGAACCATTGTACTGTATTGTGTGTAGTGTATAAAAGGACAAGCCGATCTGGGCCAGCTCTCTACTCTCTTCAACGGTTCTCATTGCTGATAATCGGGAGCTGGATATCCAGAAAGGCGCTTGCGATTGTTTCCCCTGGTGCGTAAGTTCTCTGCAACCATATTGTCTCTAATTTTAATGTTATAAGCCATTCTCTCTCTCCTTCCCCCTTAAATGTAATTGTATCTGTATTGTATTTTATGTGTAGTGATTCGGTTAGGTATTTTATGTTATCTTGGTAGTGTATAACTTGTACTGTATTATTCTTTTGCAATTGAACGTTCATTCATTTCCTTAAAAGGCGTTAGACCCTTAGACCGGTATTTGAGTGTTTATTATATTGCTAAGGGGTTCTCAGAGCGTCACATACGCTCATACAGCTTTTAAACTAACAAGGTTACACTGTGTTGCATTTACACCTTATCACTGCACAAGGGTTTACAGTATAAGTACATTGTTTATGATATAGTTATAAAGGTTTAACACTGTGAGCGTCAGCGCCGCTTGTGATCTCCTCATGGTCCCGAGCGTCCGCTACGCTGATAGAGTATCATTACGTTAGTCGGCAGCCTATAACGTGCTTGCCTGTACGCTCTAAGCCGTGAGCGAACGTGCCGCTCGTGCGTCTCGTCCACGGCTAAGCGTTCGTTACGCTACATGCGTACTCTTACGGTATTCCATACGCCAATTACGTACTGTGTTCTTTAACCTTTTAGAGTGTTTTATACAAGGTATATTATAGGCATTGTCAATTGGGGACTCGCCCGCTCTTCACATATCTGCACTAGGTAATTCCAGCAGACATTATCGGTCAGCAAAAGGCGGGAGGTAATATTCCTCGTAGTGCTGACCAGATAAGCGTCTGCTTCGCTTAGTAAGGAGTGCTGAAGGAATCCGGAACCAAAAGGTAGGAACAGTACGTTATTGTCTTTTAAAACCTGTTTAGTTTCTGTTTTGCGAACGTAAGCAATAAGCATACACATCTGTATTTCTTGTTTAGTATTGTTTTCGTGCCTCATTCTCCTGATTGCCACATACTAGTGATAAACGTGTTGAGACATTTGTTGTTATTAATAGTTAAAAGTAATATTTAAGGGAATAATTGTAAAAGGCACGCACACAATCTCGCCTAGAATACAAGGGAGATTTGAGTGGTGGTCAGTGAATGATTACTGTTAAAGATCATTCACATTGATAAACGTGTAGTGTGTAACTGTGGACGTACTTGGTCTGTGTACACGTGTCCTTACAAGGGCAGGGCGTACGCAGCAAGGGTCGACGCACGGAGCGTGTATTACGCAACGGAGCGTACGGATACGCCCACATGATACAAACCGCACGATAGTATTGTTTAGTAAGCGATAAGGAAATAACGCGAAAATAACACAAATCTATCTCAAATCCAAAAGTTTAAAAGTTAAAAGAAAAAGACTTTCTCTGTTGCAATTCTTCTGGGTTAGGCTAATACCGAATGAAAGGATTTCTGCGCAGAAATAAAAAATTAAAGTGTACATGTGGTAAGAGTGTGTATATATAAGATTTCTCTTTTATTACGGAAGTGGGAACCATAGGCCAGTAGAAAGAGATACACCAGCGAGAGTGATATCGTGGGGTGGCTTGGGAGGCGTCCCTTGTTAGACTCGACACATTAATGAGCAGTAGAGTCTGCTGTACATAATAGACCAGGAGGTCACAGACCAGGAGGTCACAGACCAGGAGGTCACAGAACAAGAGGTTCAGGTACAGCAGACTAGAAGTAGAGAGCACAACCGAAGAGGGGTTGGTGCGAGACCCATATAGGCCAAAGAAGCTCATCGCTGAAGGAATTTGCAGCAGAAATTTTCAATTCCACTGATCGTTGCGCACATAAGATTAGTTGCTTGTGTGCAGATACGATTGTACCGCATGTGATTGTGTGCATTAGCGTGTCTTGAATTCAGAAGAACGCTACTTGCACATTGTTAACGTGATTTGTGTAATTTTTTTATTTTAAGGGAAGTAGCCTGATCACTCGGGGACATTCCAACAACCGATACTTGCTGGGGACTGGAAGGTCCAACACGCCCAAGTAAATAAAGGTTCATAGGGGCCCTAGGTTGGGTACGGAACCTCTGGGAACTTTGGTCGCCGTATTGGCCAGCGTGGGCGGAGTTAAGTGGGCGGACCTCGAGGCAAAACCCCCACCGCAGCCTTACCCCGGACATTTTGGTTTTCTGTGAGGGTTGCCGGAGACCCTGATTGGAAGTCAGAGGTAGTGAAAGCAACGCCTGCAGAGATGGGGGCCACTTGTTCAGGTAAGGGGCGATCAACCCAGGTTCAGGTTGATTTGAAACCGATCAATCAGGTCGGCAAGGTAATGTGTGAGAAATCAGACCAAGATGGTCATCACACAGAAATATTATGCAATGAATGGGAAAGGATGACTGTGCATGACGGGAAAAAGTTTTCCCTGGTAGGTACTTTTAACCCAGAAGTATTACAGAATTTAAGGAGAAGAGTGTGCCTGATTAAATCTTCAAAAAGGCGTAGTAGACATTATGATTATTTAAAATTGTGGCAACAGGAAAGTGAAATGCAAAGAAATTTAACTTACATATCTGACTCTCATCTTGGGAAGAGAGACATGGCAATGGAGAAGATTATGGTTGCAGAGAATGGCGCAATGGTGAACGATAAAAATGCACTTAGCAACTGTATTATAGATGATAAGACTAATTGTAATAAACGTAATGATGATAATTGTAATACTATTAAATGTACAACTATTAACCCATGCAAGTTGCACCCCATGTTAAACTTCCCTCAGGACTACAAGCAAGAAAGTGAGCCCAGCACGATGTCGGCACCTTTTCCAGAAGCCATTCTACAAGACATCCAGGTGGACGCGACCAAATCGGTAAAGGCAGTAATCAAACCCCCTAACGGAGGGTCAGGTGAGGTCGTGTCCACAGGTACGTACGGTGTTATATATCACGCACAAACAAATGTACCTCATATTGTAGAACCAACACAAGGTGATGTAACTGAATTTAGTCCTGTCAGGGTGATCACAGTCCCCAATGGGAAGACTGACGCTCAGGGAATCATTCCCGCCAGGGACAGTGCAATGCGCCGTCCCTGGTCCCGGATGGAATTGAGAGCAATTATGTCTGAATTCCCTGATCCTAGGAAAGATCTAGTTGCATGTCAGAGGTTTATTAAAGAACTAGGAAACTCAACAGAACCCACCAACAAAGATTGGCGGACAGTGCTGAGGGCATGTTTGCCCTCCAGTGTTGACCCTGCAAAATTTATTGCTGATTGTAAATTAAACACAGAGGTACCTCGTACGGAGGAAAACAATCAGGAATGTATTAAGCAGATCAACCAGCAGTTAGGAGTATATTTCCCAGCCATTGCCAAGTGGAACAAAATCCTCTCCATAAGACAGGGAGAAAGGGAAAGTACTTCTGACTACTTCAATCGAGCACTGCAAGTAATGGCAAGAGACACTGGGATCACAGACATCAAAACAAATGCACAGCATAAAGAAGTAGCGGTTAAGTTATTAATGAATGGTTTAAAGGAGGTGTTGAGAACAAGGGTACAGACCACCAACCCAAACTGGAGAAATATCTTGGTGGCTGCACTAAGAAAGTCCGCTGTTGGGCATGAGCAAAACATCAGCAAGCACAGGGAAACAAAGAAGCCCCAGATCCCTGTGGGTAAGCCAAAGGTGAAAAGGTGTTACAACTGCTTAAGGGAAGGTCATGTTGCACGAGATTGTAGATCAAGAAGTATACAAAAGTCATATCAACCCCCTAGACAACAACATAACCATGGTATCCAAGAAATCAGGGAAGTACAGGGAAAGCGGTTGATGGTGATGAGCATCCAAGCGTTTGAGGAGGCATCAAATCGACCGAAACCCCAGGCCACTGGCACATGGAGGAAGCCAAGGGTTTGTTATCTTTGTAAAAGAGAAGGGCATTATGCCAGCAACTGCAACAGCCCACATAAAGTCAGACCCCCTAGACATGAATATGAGCAAAGTTATGACACACCAAATTATAATCAGGGATCACATAGGAAGAATTTTGGGCCACACCCATGATATGTAGTCAGGAAAAGGTGATCATTAGGACTGATGGTAAGCCTGAGGTAACGGTTAATAAATTGGGAGGTCATTCCCTGAAGACACAGGAATGACCGGGTAAAATTTGTAATGTATCTGTGAAATGTTTTCTTTTTCCCCATCTCTGACGGTCATCAGCAGGACTCAAACATTGCATAGCTACTTGGTCTTTGCAGAAGTCTACCAAACCCCAGCATGACCTACCCGCATCAATGTATCCTGGCCAGATACAAAGGGTGGAGTATGGAGGTGCTGGTGGGGGGGACTGAGCAAGGATACCATTGGACATGTAGATATGACAGCCTGATGATGAACGGCAGATCTAACAATGTTTTAAAATGTTTGAAAAATGTTTTTTCCTGTTGTTGTTTATTGTTGGTTTATGTAATATATATGTATATGAATTGTTCTCTCTTTTGTTTTTTTTTGTTTTCTCTCTTCTCACTCATGTTTTCATGTTTTAAAGATGGTATGTCACACATTAGTTGGACAAATAGTAATGCAAGATTTATTCTCCTTACAGAAAGAGCGCTGAGCTAGAAGAAATATTGTATCACCAGAATGTTTAGAAGACTGAGAGACAGCACCTTTGAGATGACAGCAGAACAAGAAGAACAACAAGACTAGAGAACTAATTATCGTAACAAGTTTCTCTCCCCCTCAAACTGTTTTTTGTACCCCCATTACAAATTTCTCCTTTTCTCCTCCTGTAAGATGGACTTGCCCCAAGAGACTGTGATATGGATTTTCCTGTTGACCATGATGTTGACCAGAGCAGTCTGTTTCGGTGAGAGTACCAGTGAGGTCGAGAAAGGATCCAGAAGGATTTCTGATGACTAAGACGGAGGTGTAAATTTCCAATAGCAACACAATCACCGAGCAAAGGCGAGTACCGGAAAACGATCTAGCAGCCATGTTATTTGTAAACATTGTGAAGGATTGTTAGCTGAAGAGAAATGTATCTGTAGACTCTGTGATAACTTAGTTGAGGATGGGTGCATCAAGAAATGTCAGTCCAGTTTTAACATTAACATGGACCGGCATCCATTGAGTGACTATCATTCCTTAGTGGGTAAAGTGTTAAATCAGACAGATTGTTGGGTATGCTCTCAAGTACCTCAAGGCCATAGCAAATCAGGATTAGTACCATTCCCTTTAACTATAGAGGAGGTACTTGAGCTAAGTGGTGGGAGGCCGGTGGACAGGAGGTTTAATATCTCCAGTCCTCCTAGTTTGAAGCTCCACCAATATCATGTGGATAGATCCCTAGTATGTTTTAACATTTCCAATCCCCGAAAGCCGGGAAATTGGGAAGTGTCATGGATTAACCAAACCATGACCTTTTCATACAGAGCCGATAGAATGCCTACAGATACAGAACTTATACGCCACATAGCCGGTAGTGGGAAATATTTCCGATATAGGTATACCCTAAGAAGTAGGACCATGAGAGTTGGAGAAGTATCACCAGGATACTGTGCAGATATCGAACAAACTGATACGTATACTAAACAGATGGGAGAATTAGGGTTAGGAGATTTCATATGGAAAAATAAGAATTTACTCACCGGTAATTCTATTTCTCGTAGTCCGTAGTGGATGCTGGGAACTCCGTAAGGACCATGGGGAATAGCGGGCTCCGAAGGAGGCTGGGCACTCTAGAAAGATTCATGACTACCTGGTGTGCACTGGCTCCTCCCACTATGACCCTCCTCCAAGCCTCAGTTAGGACACCGTGCCCGGACGAGCAGACATAATAAGGAAGGATTTAGAATCCCGGGTAAGACTCTTACCAGCCACACCAATCACACCGTACAACTCGTGATACTATATCCAGTTTGACAGTATGAAAACAACTGAGCCTCTCAACAGATGGCTCAACAATAACCCTTTAGTTAACAATAACTATTTACAAGTATTGCAGACAATCCGCACTTGGGATGGGCGCCCAGCATCCACTACGGACTACGAGAAATAGAATTACCGGTAAGTAAATTCTTATTTTCTCTAACGTCCTAGTGGATGCTGGGAACTCCGTAAGGACCATGGGGATTATACCAAAGCTCCCAAACGGGCGGGAGAGTGCAGATGACTCTGTAGCACCGAATGAGAGAACTTCAGGTCCTCCTCAGCCAGGGTATCAAATTTGTAGAATTTTGCAAATGTGTTTGCCCCTGACCAAGTAGCTGCTCGGCAAAGTTGTAAAGCCGAGACCCCTCGGGCAGCCGCCCAAGATGAGCCCACCTTCCTTGTGGAATGGGCATTTACAGATTTTGGCTGTGTTATGCCTGCCACAGAATGTGCAAGCTGAATTGTACTACAAATCCAGCGAGTAATAGACTGCTTAGAAGCAGGAGCACCCAGTTTGTTGGGTGCATACAGGATAAACAGCGAGTCAGATTTTCTGACTCCAGCCGTCCTGGAAACATATATTTTCAGGGCCCTGACAACGTCTAGCAACTTGGAGTCCTCCAATTCACTAGTAGCCGCCGGCACCACAATAGGCTGGTTCAGGTGAAACGCTGACACCACCTTAGGGAGAAATTGGGGACGAGTCCTCAACTCTGCCCTATCCATATGGAAAATCAGATAAGGGCTTTTACATGATAAAGCCGCCAATTCTGACACTCGCCTGGCTGAAGCCAAGGCTAATAACATGACCACTTTCCACGTGAGATATTTCAGATCCACGGTTTTTAGTGGCTCAAACCAATGTGATTTTAAGAAACTCAACATCACGTTGAGATCCCAAGGTGCCACCGGAGGCACAAACGGGGGCTGAATATGCAGCACTCCTTTTACAAAAGTCTGAACTTCAGGTACTGAAGCTAGTTCTTTTTGAAAGAAAATCGACAGAGCCGAGATCTGTACTTTAATGGAGCCTAGTTTTAAGCCCATATCCACTCCTGCTTGCAGGAAATGCAGAAATCGACCTAGTTGAAATTCCTCTGTTGGGGCCTTTTTGGCCTCGCACCATGCAACATATTTTCGCCATATGCGGTGATAATGCGTTGCCATAACATCTTTCCTGGCCTTAATAAGCGTAGGAATGACTTCTTCCGGAATACCCTTTTCCTTTAGGATCCGGTGTTCAACCGCCATGCCGTCAAACGCAGCCGCGGTAAGTCTTGGAACAGACAGGGCCCCTGCTGTATCAGGTCCAGTCTGAGCGGTAGAGGCCACGGGTCCTCTGAGAGCATCTCTTGAAGTTCCGGGTACCACGCTCGTCTTGGCCAATCCGGAACCACGAGAATTGTGTTTACTCCTCGCTTTCTTATTATTCTCAATACCTTTGGAATGAGAGGCAGAGGAGGGAACACATAAACCGACTGGTACACCCACGGTGTTACTAGAGCATCCACAGCTATCGCCTGAGGGTCCCTTGACCTGGCGCAATATCTTTTTAACTTTTTGTTGAGACGGGACGCCATCATGTCCACCTGTGGTTTTTCCCAACGGTTTACCAGCATCTGGAAGACTTCTGGGTGAAGTCCCCACTCCCCCGGGAGGAGGTCGTGTCTGCTGAGGAAGTCTGCTTCCCAGTTGTCCACTCCCGGAATGAACACTGCTGACAGTGCTAGTACATGATTCTCCGCCCATCGGAGAATTTTTGTGGCTTCTGCCATCGCCATCCTGCTTCTTGTGCCGCCCTGTCGATTTACATGGGCGACTGCCGTGATGTTGTCTGACTGGATCAGCACCGGCTGGTGTAGGAGCAGGGCTTTTGCTCGACTTAGGGCATTGTAGATGGCCCTTAGTTCCAGAATATTTATGTGAAGGGAAGTCTCCTGACTCGACCATAGTCCTTGGAAGTTTCTTCCCTGTATGACTGCCCCCCAGCCTCGAAGGCTGGCATCCGTGGTCACCAGGACCCAGTCCTGTATTCCGAACCTGCGGCCCTCTAGAAGATGGGCACTCTGCAGCCACCACAGTAGAGACACCCTGGTTCTTGGAGACAGGGTTATTAAGCGATGCATCTGAAGATGCGATCCGGACCACTGGTCCAACAGGTCCCACTGAAAGATTCTGGCATGGAACCTGCCGAAGGGAATTGCTTCGTAAGAAGCTACCATCTTTCCCAGGACCCGTGTGCAGCAATGCACTGATACCTGTTTTGGTTTCAGGAGGTCTCTGACTAGAGATGACAACTCCCTGGCTTTCTCCTCCGGGAGAAACACTTTCTTCTGGACTGTATCCAGAATCATACCCAGGAACAGTAGCCGTGTCGTCGGAACCAGCTGTGACTTTGGGATATTCAGAATCCAGCCGTGCTGGTGCAGCACCTCCTGAGATAGTGCTACTCCCACCAACAACTGTTCCTTGGACCTCGCTTTTATTAGGAGATCGTCCAAGTACGGGATAATTAAAACTCCCTTTCTTCGAAGGAGTATCATCATTTCCGCCATATCCTTGGTAAATACCCTCGGTGCCGTGGACAGTCCAAACGGCAGCGTCTGGAATTGGTAATGGCAATCCTGTACCACAAATCTGAGGTACTCCTGGTGAGGATGGTAAATGGGGACATGCAAGTAAGCATCCTTGATGTCCAGGGATACCATGTAATCCCCCTCGTCCAGGCTTGCAATAACCGCCCTGAGCGATTCCATCTTGAACTTGAATTTCTTTATGTAAGTGTTTAAGGATTTCAAATTTAGAATGGGTCTCACCGAACCGTCCGGTTTCGGTACCACAAATAGTGTGGAATAGTAACCCCGGCCTTGTTGAAGTAGGGGTACCTTGATTATCACCTGCTGGGAATACAGCTTGTGAATTGCCGCTAGCACCGCCTCCCTGTCTGAGGGAGCAATCGGCAAGGCAGATTTTAGGAACTGGTGGGGTGGGGACGCCTCGAATTCCAGCTTGTACCCCTGAGATACTATTTGCAGGATCCAGGGATCCACCTGTGAGCGAACCCACTGATCGCTGACATTTTTGAGGCGACCCCCCACCGTACCTGGCTCCGCCTGTGGAGCCCCACCGTCATGCGGCGGACTTGGAAGAAGAAGCGGGGGGAGGACTTTTGCTCCTGGGAACCTGCTGTTTGTTGCAGCCTTTTTCCCCTACCTCTGCCTCTGGACAGAAAGGATTCGCCTTTTCCACGCCTGTTTTTCTGGGTCCGAAAGGACTGAACCTGATAAAACGGCGCCTTCTTAGGCTGTGAGGGGACATGGGGTAAAAATGCTGACTTCCCAGACGTTGCTGTGGAAACTAGGTCCGAGAGACCATCCCCAAATAATTCCTCACCCTTATATGGTAACACTTCCATGTGCTTTTTTGAATCTGCATCTCCTGTCCACTGGCGAGTCCATAAGCCTCTCCTAGCAGAAATGGACAATGCACTTACTTTAGATGCCAGTCGGCAGATTTCCCTCTGTGCATCTCTCATATATAAGACTGAGTCTTTGATATGGTCTATGGTTAGCAGGATCGTGTCTCTGTCTAATGTGTCAATATTTTCTGACAGTTTATCTGACCACGCAGCGGCAGCACTGCACATCCAAGCTGACGCAATAGCTGGCCTAAGTATAATGCCTGTGTGTGTATATACAGACTTCAGGATCGCCTCCTGCTTTCTATCAGCAGGTTCCTTGAGGGCGGCCGTATCCGGAGACGGTAGTGCCACCTTTTTAGACAAACGTGTGAGCGCTTTATCCACCCTAGGAGGTGTTTCCCAACGTGACCTATCCTCTGGCGGGAAAGGGAACGCCATTAGTACCTTCTTAGGAATTACCAATTTTTTATCAGGGAAAGCCCACGCTTCTTCACACACTTCATTTAATTCATCTGATGGGGGAAAAACTACGGGTAGTTTTTTCTCCCCAAACATAATACCCTTTTTAGTGGTACCTGTATTTATATCAGAAATGTGTAACACCTCTTTCATTGCCTCAATCATGCAGTGAATGGCCTTAGTGGGCATCAGGTTAGACTCATCGTCGTCGACACTGGTGTCAGTATCAGTGTCGACATCTGGGTCTGCTTGAGGTAGCGGGCGTTTTAGAGCCCCTGACGACCCATGCGACGCCTGGGCAGGCACGAGCTGAGAAGTCGGCTGTCCCACATTTGGCATGTCGTCGTTTTTTTTATATAAGGAGTCTATACGTGCACTCATTACTTTCCATAAGCCCATCCACTCAGGTGTCTGTCCCGCAGGGGGTGACATCCCTTCTAAAGGCATCTGCTCCGCCTCCACATCATTATCCTCATCAAACATGTCGACACAGCCGTACCGACACACCGCACACACACAAGGAATGCTCCGAATGAGGACAGGACCCACAAAAGCCCTTTGGGGGGACAGAGTGAGAGTATGCCAGCACACACCAGAGCGCTATATAATGCAGGGACTAACTGAGTTATGTCCCCTATAGCTGCTTTTTATATTATATATATATATATATATATAGCGCCTAAATTTAGTGCCCCCCCTCTCTGTTTTTACCCTGTTCTGTTGTAGACTGCAGGGGAGAGCCAGGAAGCTTCCTTCCAGCGGATCTGTGAAGGAGAAATGGCGCCAGTGTGTCTGAGGGAGATAGCTCCGCCCCTTTTCCGCGGCCTATTCTCCCGCTTTTTTCTGGATTCTGGCAGGGGTATTTTCCACATATATAGCCTCTGGGACTATATATTGTGGAATTTTTGCCAGCCAAGGTGTTATTATTGCTTCTCAGGGCGCCCCCCCCCAGCGCCCTGCACCCTCAGTGACCGGAGTATGAAGTGTGTATGAGGAGCAATGGCGCACAGCTGCAGTGCTGTGCGCTACCTTGGTGAAGACTGATGTCTTCTGCCGCCGTTTTTCCGGACCTCTTCTTGCTTCTGGCTCTGTAAGGGGGACGGCGGCGCGGCTCCGGGACCGAACACCAAGGACTGGGCCTGCGGTCGATCCCTCTGGAGCTAATGGTGTCCAGTAGCCTAAGAAGCCCAATCCGGCTGCAAGCAGGCGAGTTCGCTTCTTCTCCCCTTAGTCCCTCGCTGCAGTGAGCCTGTTGCCAGCAGGTCTCACTGAAAATAAAAAACCTAAACTATACTTTCTTTCTAAGGGCTCAGGAGAGCCCCTAGTGTGCATCCAACCTCGGCCGGGCACGAAATCTAACTGAGGCTTGGAGGAGGGTCATAGTGGGAGGAGCCAGTGCACACCAGGTAGTCATGAATCTTTCTAGAGTGCCCAGCCTCCTTCGGAGCCCGCTATTCCCCATGGTCCTTACGGAGTTCCCAGCATCCACTAGGACGTTAGAGAAATGTGTAATATGGTAATGTCCTACTCCGTCCCATATGTTCTCCCCGATGATGCATACTTCATATGCGGGAGGAAGGCGTATAAGTGGCTTGCCCCAAACTCAGAAGGGTTATGTTATATTGGAAAAGTATTGCCTGAGGTAATGACCGTATCCCACACTAAAATGAAGGATATTCACCGCAGTGCCCAAGCTCCTTATACTCACACTCATTACGAACACATCGTTAAACGGCACCTAATAGAAAGAACAGAGCATCCGGCCTCTGACCTGATCCATGAATCCACCGGGATTCAATTCCTAATCGCGTTAGATATCACTCGTACCGCCAGAGGAGTGATAAATTATAAATATATATCTGCGCTTGCAAATTTATTAGACAATATCACTGAAATGTATGATGACACATTCAGGTATACCGGAAGGAAGCTCCAAGCTTATAAAACAGAACTGGTTCAGCATAGGATGATTCTCAATTATCTCACAGCTGTGACAGGCGGGTATTGTGTTACCCTAGCGACTCAGTATGGAATAAAGTGCTGCACATATATTACAAACAGCACCGAGGACCTGGCCGAGGTCATAGACAAAAAGATGGATGACATTTTGCAATTAAAATGGGAGTTCCGAAGGAAACACAATCTCACCCTTGCCGCTGTGGGTAATGAGCTGACCAGTTGGGTGTCATGGTTGAACCCACGAAATTGGTTCTCTGGTTTAGGAGAATGGACTCAAGGAATTATCATGGATGTAGGGAAATTTCTTTTGTGTATTCTGGGTGTCATCACATTGGTCGGTCTGATATTTAGATGCGTTCGGGTTTTAACAAAGTGTAAACGTAGCGCCCGAGTGATGAGTTTAAGAAGTGAAGATACTGTAATAACAACGACTGATTTGGTTTATGACCCAACGATAGAGACAATGTTGTGATGAAAATGTGATTCCACGGTCCGTTTCTTTCACCCGTTTCTCCTTTGTTTTTCTCCAAGGTACAAAGACATCCGCTTGGAAGAAGAATTTGACAACCTTTTACACAGACAACTGATGGACTATGCCATAGACCCCCCATATCCCTAGTACTTTAAATTTTACGCTAGCCCAACACTTTTTTGTAAGTCTATGGACATTGAAAAAGCTTTTTGCACACCGTTTATAGCAAAAGCATCGGGAGACTACAGTCAACATGTACATCGAGACAAGACAAGACACAAGACAAGACCTCAATCGGCAAATGTATATTAAACTCACATAGTTTATAACTGCATTTACCATAATTGTTCTTTATCTTCATCTCTACAACCTTCAGGTAATAACACACATAGTCGATAGGGAATATAGGCACAGATATCAGCACTCACATATCCCCCTATTCATGTATCATCAACTAAAATGTGCTCCCCCATTTTGTCGCAACCAAAAGCCGAAAAGAGCTCGGTAAAGTTTGACAGCCCATCCACAGACCCGTACCACGGGATAAGAAGGAATTCAAATGTATACTTCGCAATACCTCGAAGCTTGATTTAAAACATGTACGGCACGATGATACATGACCCCCCAAACATGGATTCATACACACATGCTTCTGCTATCTCACTAGGTCATACCCTTTTCCTACCTTCTCCTCTCCTCCCCTACCCAATCATAGAAATGTATTATACATGACATATATTTTTCTCTTTTTGAACTGTTTTAGGAAGTGGCAGTTATCGGAGACTGCCAAAGGGTGGACTGTCAAAGTCAGAAAAATATCACGCTGCACACTGCCATACATGCACCTCATGCGTGTGCCCGCTGCACGTGCATGAGCCCTCCCGTGCGTGCGTATACTCGCGGTCGCGTGCACTCGCGGACGCGCGGTATGCACATTTACGGTAGAGTTTGTGTTCGTCTAGCGGGCGACTCAATCGTAACATATTTTATTCATATAATGTATTTTGTAGATTATGGTCCCTTTGATAGAATCTGAAAGTTTAGTTAATGTAGTATGTTCGGGGACAAAGAGATCCCTCTTTGTTTGATACGAAGGGTCAGACAGGGGTTACACAGTGGTGTTTAGTATCCATCGGAAGAGAATATAATTAGCAATATTCCGGTGTTGGTTTGAAGCGGATTAATCGCTCGTGCGTATAGTTATGGACATAAGAAGTTTATGGACATTTACTATATTTGCACTTTATTACCCATGCGGCGGGAAACCCAGTTTCCCACCCACCTGAGCAGTTAGGAATAGTCACAGCCCACCTGTATGAACCAACCTATGACCTTTTGTTATAATGCGAAGACGAATTCCTGTGTCCAATGAACAATAAGAATGTAGGGACCATTGTACTGTATTGTGTGTAGTGTATAAAAGGACAAGCCGATCTGGGCCAGCTCTCTACTCTCTTCAACGGTTCTCATTGCTGATAATCGGGAGCTGGATATCCAGAAAGGCGCTTGCGATTGTTTCCCCTGGTGCGTAAGTTCTCTGCAACCATATTGTCTCTTATTTTAATGTTATAAGCCATTCTCTCTCTCCTTCCCCCTTAAATGTAATTGTATCTGTATTGTATTTTATGTGTAGTGATTCGGTTAGGTATTTTATGTTATCTTGGTAGTGTATAACTTGTATTGTATTATTCTTTTGCAATTGAACGTTCATTCATTTCCTTAAAAGGCGTTAGACCCTTAGACCGGTATTTGAGTGTTTATTATATTGCTAAGGGGTTCTCAGAGCGTCACATACGCTCATACAGCTTTTAAACTAACAAGGTTACACTGTGTTGCATTTACACCTTATCACTGCACAAGGGTTTACAGTATAAGTACATTGTTTATGATATAGTTATAAAGGTTTAACACTGTGAGCGTCAGCGCCGCTTGTGATCTCCTCGTGGTCCCGAGCGTCCGCTACGCTGATAGCGTATCATTACGTTAGTCGGCAGCCTATAGCGTGCTTGCCTGTACGCTCTAAACCGTGAGCGAACGTGCCGCTCGTGCGTCTCGTCCACGGCTAAGCGTTCGTTACGCTACATGCGTACTCTTACGGTATTCCATACGCCAATTGCGTACTGTGTTCTTTAACCTTTTAGAGTGTTTTATACAAGGTATATTATAGGCATTGTCAGAATGGAGCAGGAACGTCTGACACAGGGGAGACTCAGGGAATGGAGGAGTAACGTCTGACACGGGGAGACTCAGGGAATGGAGGAGGAACGTCTGACACGGGGAGACTCAGGGAATGGAGGAGGAAAGTGTACGTCTGACACAGGGGAGACTTAGGGAATGGAGGAGGAACGTCTGACACAAGGGAGACTCAGGAAATGGAGGAGGAACGTCTGACACAGGGGAGACTCAGGGAATGGAGGAGGAACGTCTGACACGGGGAGACTCAGGGAATGGAGGAGGAACGTCTGACACGGGGAGACTCAGGGAATGGAGGAGGAACGTCTGACACGGGGAGACTCAGGGAATGGAGGAGGAACGTCTGACACGGGGAGACTCAGGGAATGGAGGAGGAACGTGTACGTCTGACACAAGGGAGACTCAGGGAATGTAGAAGGAACGTCTGACACAGGGGAGACTCAAGGAATGTAGGAGTCAGACGGCAGAGAAGAGACACATTATTAATACTTAGTGCCCATCCAACTGGAAACGGAGCCTATCCCACATCCCAGCTGTGACCTGAAGAGCTTACAATCTAAAAGTCTAAAATGCAGTGTTGGGGGTAGTAGAAATACAGAGATAGTGAGAAAAAGAAAGACAAGGGGTAAGAAGGTTACAGGGAGCGGCGATTCCATACTATAGAGTATCTGAGCTGCAGGAAGTCTAGTGAGTGATGGAGAGCAAATTCTGGGTAATGGATCAAGCACTCACCTCCAAATGGATGGTAAAGATACAGTGGGACCTGGACGAAGTTTTATTCAAGATGTGCGATCCTATGATACGGTTGGTTTCCCCCTACAGGACATATTACAGAAGGACATGTCACAAACTACATACACACACAATTCTAAGCCGTCTACTTTACACCACACATTCAGCACCTCTCTCAAACCTGCCGTTTTAATCTCAAAAATATCTACAGGATCAGACCCTTCTCACCCAGGACGCACTAATATCCTCATCCACTCACTGGTCATCTCCCGACTGGACTACTGTAATCTCCTCCAATCTGGCCTCCCTGACAATTACCTCTATCCACTCCAATCTATCCTCAATGCTGATGCCCGGCTCATCTTCCTCACCAAACGTACTACGTCCACCTCTGCTCTCCTACAAGCCCTTCGCTGGCTCCTCTTCCCCTTCAGAATCCAACTGAAGCTCCTCACACTCACTTACAAAGCCCTCACCCACTCCTCTCCCATCTACATCTCTGATCTTATCTCCCTTTACACTCCCACCAGTCCTCTTCACTCTGCTAATGCACGCCGGCTCTCCTGCCTATGGATTACTTCCTCCCACTCCTACCTCCAAGATTTCTCATGTGCTGCTCCCTTTCTCTGGAATTCTCTAACTCTCCCACTCAGACTCTCCACATCTCTACAAAACTTCTATCAGGCCCTCAAGACCCACTTCTTCACCAAACCCAGCCTAATCTCATCTTATTCCTCCAGTGTCGGAGGCATAAAGGGCCCAATGCAGTGCTAGGGGCCCATGTTTAGAGGTGTGGCCAGTCTCCTGAAGGGGTGTGGCCAGCCGCTGCATTGGTTTGCCTAACCATGAGAGCGTGTCTGGTCTGGACCCCTTACTATATACAAATGTATATAGTAAATATTGCTAATGCATGCATGATGATGTACCAGAGTAATACACCATAGTCCTGTGCAGTATAATGTAACATATGTATAATGTATGAAGCACTGTAGAGAAAACACCATAGTCCTGTGCAGTATAATGTAACATATGTATAATGTATAATGCACTGTAGAGAATACACAATAGTCCTGTGCAGTATAATGTAACATATGTATAATGTATAATGCACTGTAGAGAATACACCATAGTCCTGTGCAGTATAATGTAACATATGTATAATGTATGAAGCACTGTAGAGAAAACACCATAGTCCTGTGCAGTATAATGTAACATATGTATAATGTATAATGCACTGTAGAGAATACACCATAGTCCTGTGCAGTATAATGTAACATATCTATAATGTATAATGCACTGTAGAGAATACACCATAGTCCTGTGCAGTATAATGTAACATATGTATAATGCACTGTAGAGAATACACAATAGTCCTGTGCAGTATAATGTAACATAAGCATAATGTATAATGCACTGTAGAGAATACACCATAGTCCTGTGCAGTATAATGTAACATATGTATAATGTATAATGCACTGTAGAGAATACACCATGGTCCTGTGCAGTATAATGTAACATATGTATAATGCACTGTAGAGAATACACCATAGTCCTGTGCAGTATAATGTAACATATGTATAATGTATAATGCACTGTAGAGAATACACCATAGTCCTGTGCAGTGTAATGTAACATATGTATAATGCACTGTAGAGAATACACCATAGTCCTGTGCAGAATAATGTAACATATGTATAATGTATAATGCACTGTAGAGAATACACCATAGTCCTGTGCAGTGTAATGTAACATATGTATAATGCACTGTAGAGAATACACCATAGTCCTGTGCAGAATAATGTAACATATGTATAATGTATAATGCACTGTAGAGAATACACCATAGTCCTGTGCAGTATAAGGTAACATATGTATAATGCACTGTAGAGAATACACCATAGTCCTGTGCAGTATAATGTAACATATGTATAATGCACTGTAGAGAATACACCATAGTCCTGTGCAGTATAATGTAACATATGTATAATGTATAATGCACTGTAGAGAATACACCATAGTCCTGTGCAGTATAATGTAACATATGTATAACGCACTGTAGAGAATACATCATAGTCCTGTGCAGTATAAGGTAACATATGTATAATGTATAATGTACTGTAGAGAATACACCATAGTCCTGTGCAGTATAATGTAACATATGTATAATGTATAATGCACTGTAGAGTATATATCATAGTCCTGTGCAGTATAATGTAACATATGTATAATGTATAATGCACTGTAGAGAATACACCATAGTCCTGTGCAGTATAATCTAACATATGTATAATGTATAATGCACTGTAGAGAATACACCATGGTCCTGTGCAGTATAATGTAACATATGTATAATGTATAATGCACTGTAGAGTATATATCATAGTCCTGTGCAGTATAATGTAACATATGTATAATGTATAATGCACTGTAGAGAATACACCATAGTCCTGTGCAGTATAATCTAACATATGTATATGTATAATGCACTGTAGAGTATACACCATAGTCCTGTGCAGTATAATGTAACATATGTATAATGTATAATGCACTGTAGAGAATACATAATAGTCATGTGCAGTATAATGTAACATATGTATAATGCACTGTAGAGAATACACCATAGTCCTGTGCAGTATAATGTAACATATGTATAATGCACTGTAGATAATACACCATAGTCCTGTGCAGTATAATGTAACATATGTATAATGTATAATGCACTGTAGAGAATACATCATAGTCCTGTGCAGTATAATGTAACATATGTTATAATGCACTGTAGAGTATACAACATAGTGCTGTGCAGTATAATGTAACATATGTATAATGTATAATGCACTGTAGAGAATACACCAAAGTCCTGTGCAGTATAATGTAACATATGTATAATGCACTGTAGAGAATACACCATAGTCCTGTGCAGTATAATGTAACATATGTATAATGTATAATGCACTGTAGAGAATACACCATAGTCCTGTGCAGTATAATGTAACATATGTATAATGTATAATGCACTGTAGAGAATACACCAAAGTCCTGTGCAGTATAATGTATAATACACTGTAGAGAATACATCATAGTCCTGTGCAGTATAATGTAACATATGTATAATGCACTGTAGAGGATACACCATAGTCCTGTGCAGTATAATGTATAATGCACTGTAGAGAATACACCATAGTCCTGTGCAGTATAATGTAACATATGTATAATGTATAATGCACTGTAGAGAATACATCATAGTCCTGTGCAGTATAATGTAACATATGTATAATGCACTGTAGAGTATACAACATAGTCCTGTGCAGTATAATGTAACATATCTATAATGTATAATGCGCTGTAGAGAATACACCATAGTCCTGTGCAGTATAATGTAACATATGTATAATGTTTAATACACTGTAGAGAATACACCATAGTCCTGTGCAGTATAATGTAACATATGTATAATGTATAATGCACTGTAGAGAATACACCATAGTCCTGTGCAGTATAATGTAACATATGTATAATGTATAATGCACTGTAGAGAATACACCATAGTCATGTGCAGTATAATGTAACATATGTATAATGTATAATGCACTGTAGAGAATACACCATAGTCCTGTGCAGTATAATGTAACATATGTATAATGTATAATGCACTGTAGAGAACACACCATAGTCCTGTGCAGTATAATGTAACATATGTATAATGTATAATGCACTGTAGAGAATACACCATAGTCCTGTGCAGTATAATGTAACATATGTATAATGTTTAATACACTGTAGAGAATACACCATAGTCCTGTGCAGTATAATGTAACATATGTATAATGTATAATGCACTGTAGAGAATACACCATAGTCCTGTGCAGTATAATGTAACATATGTATAATGTATAATGCACTGTAAAGAATACACCATAGTCCTGTGCAGTATAATGTAACATATGTATAATGCACTGTAGAGTATACACCATAGTCCTGTGCAGTATAATGTAACATATGTATAATGTATAATGCACCGTAGAGAATACACCATAGTCCTGTGCAGTATAATGTAACATATGTATAATGTATAATGCACCGTAGAGAATACACCATAGTCCTGTGCAGTATAATGTAACATATGTATAATGTATAATGCACTGTAGAGAATACACCATAGTCCTGTGCAGTATAATGTAACATATGTATAATGTATAATGCACTGTAGAGAATACACCATAGTCCTGTGCAGTATAATGTAACATATGTATAATGTATAATGCACTGTAGAGAATACACAATAGTCCTGTGCAGTATAATGTAACATATGTATAATGCACTGTAGAGTATACACCATAGTCCTGTGCAGTATAATGTAACATATGTATAATGTACAATTCAAGGGCACAGTCTGGAACCTGATCCATAGTGGAGGGAAGGGCCCTCCAGACAGTGGGGCCCAACGGTGGTTTCCCCTCTACCCCTGGGGGCCAGTCCAACCCTGTAACCCTCTGTCCCACGCTCGGTCTACCCCATCTGTGTCACCCCTGTCTGTGTGCCCCTCCCCTTTAGAATGTAAGCTCTCACGAGCAGGGTCCTCTTCCCTCATTTGCTTTTATGTCTCTAACTTAACCTATCTTCTTTGCAATACACCTTTTGACGGCACCAATCCCTTGGTTTTCTGCCTCCCTGATGTTTCATGTAGTGTCGTCTGCTGACGCAGCTATGTATATATACCTTGTATTTGTTTTATAGTCTCTTGATCTGTACGCCACTGTCTTCTTGTTTTGCTAATTCGTTTATGTACTCTGTAATTGGCGCCTCGGACCCCTTGTGGCACCATATAAATAAAGCATAATAGTAATAATAATAATAATGATAATAATAAAAAAAAGTAGCTTCTTGCCTCAAACAGCAGGTTTAGGCCGTGTTCCTCGCTGGCGGCGTGGTGGACGGATAAGCCTTTGACGAACACTCCCTGGACATCGTCGATGATACTCATTTGGGCGCCCGAGACATGGACATCAGGCAAGGTGGACAGAAGATCAAACAGCGTCTCGTTGTAGATCTCCAGGTAAGAGATCCTCACAGTAACGGAGCTGTCGCTCTGCTCTTCAATCTCTCTGTAGACCTACGAGGGATAGAGAACAGCAGCTCAGGGATCTGCGGACTGGACAGCAGTAAGGGGTGCTGACAGGGTGACTACGTAACACGTATCCCACCGGCTGGAAGTGTATGAGGGCAGATCACAGTCACTGGCAGATCGGTGGACGAGGGAGGCTGTCTGCCACGTACTATTACATGGCGTCACTCTACATCTACCAGACGTGACATCACATTGCGGTGTAATCAGAATAAAGCAGTGATGCAGAGGCTGCAGACACGAGTTACAGCCGCCCCCACACCCGGGGCCAGGGCACCCTGGTACCTGCTGTAGGGCCCGTGGGATGATTCCTCGTTGCTTGTAGTTTTCCGTTGTCCCGGTGATCGTATGGGTCTTCCCGGCTCCCGTCTGCCCGTAGCACATTATTGTACCTGTAAAACAAGGCGAGATCAGTCACAACAGCCTCACATCAGTCCTGCGGGACCACCAGGAGGTCACGTGTAACCCTAGCAGGGGAATCGGGCAATGGCATAACGTAACGCTCATGTACCCATTCGGCTGAGCGCGAGCTGTAGTTATAGTACAATGGTATCTCTATGATAAAATTGTTTTATAAAGTTTTTTTATTCAATATGTATCAAATCTTCAGTCGTTTTAAATTCTGTACGATTATCGGATTTACGCTTTAGTATCCGTCTCAGGAATATTCCTTCCGCAGGGTACTACTGTGGTATTATATGTCCTCCTATATAGTAAAAGGCTAACGCTGCTCCTCACCTATACGGGGGGAATTCAAGCATTTTGGGCACCGTGAGATTGCGCGAGATTTGATAATGCAGCCATAAAAGGTGCACACTGAGCCCCACAGACAGATGAGGAGATTAATGATCGGGGGGCCGGTACTCACCATTGTAGCCCTGCAACGCTCGGGACACAACGGACCTCGCCACAGAGTCGTAGACCGCTTCCTGCGACGCATTCTGGAGAATCCCGTCCACTTGGAATGACCAATCGTATCGCTTGTTATTGACGACCCCAAGCTTCTCATCCTTCTTGAGGAGAATGTCAATGGTCTGAGGAGTTAGGAAACGACACATTGTAGCTGAGAGATATGACAATTGAGGTGACGGCCAATGACAGACATTACTAGATGAGGCCAATGATAGACGTTACTAGATGAGGCCAATGATTGACGTTACTAGATGAGGCCAATGATAGACGTTACTAGATGAGGCCAATGACAGACGTTGCTAGATGAGGCCAATGACAGGCATTACTAGATGAGGCCAATGATAGACGTTACTAGATGAGGCCAATGACAGACGTTGCTAGATGAGGCCAATGACAGGCATTACTAGATGAGGCCAATGATAGACGTTACTAGATGAGGCCAATGACAGACATTACTAGATGAGGCCAATGACAGGCATTACTAGATGAGGCCAATGATAGACGTTACTAGATGAGGCCAATGACAGACATTACTAGATGAGGCCAATGACAGGCATTACTAGATGAAGCCAATGACAGGCATTACTAGATGAGGCCAATGACAGACATTACTAGATGAGGCCAATGATAGGCATTACTAGATGAGGCCAATGACAGACATTACTAGATGAGGCCAATGACAGGCATTACTAGATGAGGCCAATGAGTGGCATTACTAGATGAGGCCAATGACAGGCATTACTAGATGAGGCCAATGACAGACATTACTAGATGAGGCCAATGACAGACATTACTAGATGAGGCCAATGACAGACATTACTAGATGATGCTCACCTTGCTGTCCTCCCCAGGTCTGATAATCTCTTCAGCAAAATGAGCGGTTGGCCTGAACCGGACAAAGACCCGCACGTCACTGCTCTCGCCGCCCATGTCAGCGCTCTGAAACACAGCAGCATGGTATGACATCATTACGCTGCAAGCAGCATCTGGCGAGACAGACAGACTGACCGGATAAATGAGCCCTGATGGGCCTGACAGAGTTGGTGGTCTGCAGGTGGCTTCTCCTGGCAATGTGCCAGCTTTGGCACCCTAGGCATTCACCTATATGGTCTATGCCCAGGAAACTATGGACGGACTAATAACTCACACAGATTTACCACAGCTTAGAAAGAGATAACGTATCAGCCAGTCATCACCTGTCATTTTATAGGTTGTGTTTGATAAATGACAGTAAGGAGCTGATTGATTGATTGATTGATTGATTGGTTGGTAGTTTATCTCTCTCCACTTTATGGAGCGGATGTACTAAGCAATAAAGAGAGATAAAGTGGAGAGAGATAAACTACCGACCAATCAGCTCCTAAACATCATTTTTCAAACACAGCCTGTGACATGGAACGTGCTGACTGGCTGCTACCTTATCTCTCTCCAAAGCTTCGGCTGGACACATATCAAACAGATATATCGGTGCAGCCACCGTCGCGCCAACCGAGTGATCGATCCAGGTAACACACTTACCGATCAGTTGACCGGAGGTACACACAGCCAGTAGTGCCGATATATTATTAGGTACAGTACACGCAGTACATCGTATAGCATAGTATACTAACACTCAGTATAATGTGTAATAATAATATCAACGGGTATATATAGCACATCAAGGGCCAGCATTGCTGACTACTGTGTCACTGTGCCGCCCATAGTACAGCATACAGCACAGCATACAGCAGGGTGTAATGAGGGTCAGTATAACATGTAGTAGTAGTAATATCAGGCATATACAGCACACCCATGCCTAGCACTGCTGACCACTGTGTCACTGTGCCGCCCATAGTACAGCATACAGCACAGCATACAGCAGGGTGTAATGAGGATCAGTATAACATGTAGTAGTAGTAATATCAGGTATATACATCACACCCATGACTAGCACTGCTGACCACTGTGTCACTGTGCCGCCCATAGTACAGCATACAGCACAGCATACAGCAGGGTGTAATGAGGATCAGTATAACATGTAGTAGTAATATCAGGCATATACAGCACACCCATGCCTAGCACTGCTGACCACTGTGTCACTGTGCCGCCCATAGTACAGCATACAGCAGGGTGTAATGAGGATCAGTATAACATGTAGTAGTAATATCAGGTATATACATCACAACCATGACTAGCACTGCTGACCACTGTGTCACTGTGCCGCCCATAGTACAGTACATACAGCACAGCATACAGCAGGGTGTAATGAGGATCAGTATAACATGTAGTAGTAGTAATATCAGGCATATACAGCACACCCATTCCTAGCACTGCTGACCACTGTGTCACTGTGCCGCCTATAGTACAGCATACAGCACAGCATACAGCAGGGTGTAATGAGGATCAGTATAACATGTAGTAGTAATATCAGGCATATACAGCACACCCATGCCTAGCACTGCTGACCACTGTGTCACTGTGCCGCCCATAGTACAGCATACAGCACAGCATACAGCAGGGTGTAATGAGGATCAGTATAACATGTAGTAGTAATATCAGGTATATACATCACAACCATGCCTAGCACTGCTGACCACTGTGTCACTGTGCCGCCCATAGTACAGTACATACAGCACAGCATACAGCAGGGTGTAATGAGGATCAGTATAACATGTAGTAGTAATATCAGGTATATACAGCACACCCATGCCTAGCACTGCTGACCACTGTGTCACTGTGCCGCCCATAGTACAGTACATACAGCACAGCATACAGCAGGGTGTAATGAGGGTCAGTATAACATGTAGTAGTAATATCAGGTATATACAGCACACCCATGCCTAGCACTGCTGACCACTGTGTCACTGTGCCGCCCATAGTACAGTATACAGCACAGCATACAGCAGGGTGTAATGAGGGTCAGTATAACATGTAGTAGTAATATCAGGTATATACATCACACCCATGACTAGCACTGCTGACCACTGTGTCACTGTGCCGCCCATAGTACAGCATACAGCACAGCATACAGCAGGGTGTAATGAGGATCAGTATAACATGTAGTAGTAATACCAGGTATATACATTACACCCATGACTAGCACTGCTGACCACTGTGTCACTGTGCCGCCCATAGTACAGTATACAGCACAGCATACAGCAGGGTGTAATGAGGATCAGTATAACATGTAGTAGTAATATCAGGTATATACAGCACACCCATGCCTAGCACTGCTGACCACTGTGTCACTGTGCCGCCCATAGTACAGTACATACAGCACAGCATACAGCAGGGTGTAATGAGGGTCAGTATAACATGTAGTAGTAATATCAGGTATATACATCACACCCAAGACTAGCACTGCTGACCACTGTGTCACTGTGCCGCCCATAGTACAGTATACAGCACAGCATACAGCAGGGTGTAATAAGGATCAGTATAACATGTAGTAGTAATATCAGGTATATACAGCACACCATGACTAGCACTGCTCACCACTGTGTCACTGTGCCGCCCATAGTACAGTATACAGCACAGCATACAGCAGGGTGTAATGAGGATCAGTATAACATGTAGTAGTAATATCAGGTATATACAGCACACCCATGACTAGCACTGCTCACCACTGTGTCACTGTGCCGCCCATAGTACATTACATACAGCACAGCATACAGCAGGGTGTAATGAGGATCAGTATAACATGTAGTAGTAATATCAGGTATATACATTACACCCATGCCTAGCACTACTGACCACTGTGTCACTGTGCCGCCCATAGTACAGCATACAGCACAGCATACAGCAGGGTGTAATGAGGATCAGTATAACATGTAGTAGTAATATCAGGTATATACAGCACACCCATGACTAGCACTGCTGACCACTGTGTCACTGTGCCGCCCATAGTACAGCATACAGCACAGCATACAGCAGGGTGTAATGAGGATCAGTATAACATGTAGTAGTAGTAATATCAGGCATATACAGCACACCCATGCCTAGCACTGCTGACCACTGTGTCACTGTGCCGCCCATAGTACAGCATACAGCACAGCATACAGCAGGGTGTAATGAGGATCAGTATAACATGTAGTAGTAATATCAGGCATATACAGCACACCCATGCCTAGCACTGCTGACCACTGTGTCACTGTGCCGCCCATAGTACAGCATACAGCACAGCATACAGCAGGGTGTAATGAGGATCAGTATAACATGTAGTAGTAATATCAGGTATATACATCACAACCATGCCTAGCACTGCTGACCACTGTGTCACTGTGCCGCCCATAGTACAGTACATACAGCACAGCATACAGCAGGGTGTAATGAGGATCAGTATAACATGTAGTAGTAATATCAGGTATATACAGCACACCCATGCCTAGCACTGCTGACCACTGTGTCACTGTGCCGCCCATAGTACAGTACATACAGCACAGCATACAGCAGGGTGTAATGAGGGTCAGTATAACATGCAGTAGTAATATCAGGTATATACAGCACACCCATGCCTAGCACTGCTGACCACTGTGTCACTGTGCCGCCCATAGTACAGTATACAGCACAGCATACAGCAGGGTGTAATGAGGGTCAGTATAACATGTAGTAGTAATATCAGGTATATACATCACACCCATGACTAGCACTGCTGACCACTGTGTCACTGTGCCGCCCATAGTACAGCATACAGCACAGCATACAGCAGGGTGTAATGAGGATCAGTATAACATGTAGTAGTAATATCAGGTATATACAGCACACCCATGCCTAGCACTGCTGACCACTGTGTCACTGTGCCGCCCATAGTACAGTACATACAGCACAGCATACAGCAGGGTGTAATGAGGATCAGTATAACATGTAGTAGTAATATCAGGTATATACATTACACCCATGCCTAGCACTACTGACCACTGTGTCACTGTGCCGCCCATAGTACAGCATACAGCACAGCATACAGCAGGGTGTAATGAGGATCAGTATAACATGTAGTAGTAATATCAGGTATATACAGCACACCCATGACTAGCACTGCTCACCACTGTGTCACTGTGCCGCCCATAGTACAGCATACAGCACAGCATACAGCAGGGTGTAATGAGGATCAGTATAACATGTAGAAGTAATATCAGGTATATACAGCACACCCATCACTAGCACTGCTGACCACTGTGTCACTGTGCCGCCCATAGTACAGTACATACAGCACAGCATACAGCAGGGTGTAATGAGGATCAGTATAACATATAGTAGTAATATCAGGTATATACATCACACCCATGACTAGCACTGCTGACCACTGTGTCACTGTGCCGCCCATAGTACAGCATACAGCACAGCATACAGCAGGGTGTAATGAGGATCAGTATAACATGTAGTAGTAATATCAGGTATATACATCACACCCATGCCTAGCACTGCTGACCACTGTGTCACTGTGCCGCCCATAGTACAGCATACAGCACAGCATACAGCAGGGTGTAATGAGGATCAGTATAACATGTAGTAGTAATATCAGGTATATACATCACACCCATGACTGGCACTGCTCACCACTGTGTCACTGTGCCGCCCATAGTACAGCATACAGCACAGCATACAGCAGGGTGTAATGAGGATCAGTATAACATGTAGTAGTAATATCAGGTATATACATCACACCCATGACTAGCACTGCTGACCACTGTGTCACTGTGCCGCCCATAGTACAGTACATACAGCACAGCATACAGCAGGGTGTAATGAGGGTCAGTATAACATGTAGTAGTAATATCAGGTATATACATCACACCCATGCCTAGCACTGCTGACCACTGTGTCACTGTGCCGCCCATAGTACAGCATACAGCACAGCATACAGCAGGGTGTAATGAGGATCAGTATAACATGTAGTAGTAATATCAGGTATATACATTACACCCATGCCTAGCACTGCTGACCACTGTGTCACTGTGCCGCCCATAGTACAGCATACAGCACAGCATACAGCAGGGTGTAATGAGGATCAGTATAACATGTAGTAGTAATATCAGGTATATACATCACACCCATGCCTAGCACTGCTGACCACTGTGTCACTGTGCCGCCCATAGTACAGCATACAGCACAGCATACAGCAGGGTGTAATGAGGATCAGTATAACATGTAGTAGTAATATCAGGTATATACAGCACACCCATGACTAGCACTGCTGACCACTGTGTCAATGTGCCGCCCATAGTACAGCATACAGCACAGCATACAGCAGGGTGTAATGAGGATCAGTATAACATGTAGTAGTAATATCAGGTATATACAGCACACCCATGACTAGCACTGCTGACCACTGTGTCACTGTGCCGCCCATAGTACAGCATACAGCACAGCATACAGCAGGGTGTAATGAGGATCAGTATAACATGTAGTAGTAATATCAGGTATATACAGCACACCCATGACTAGCACTGCTGACCACTGTGTCACTGTGCCGCCCATAGTACAGCATACAGCAGGGTGTAATGAGGTTCAGTATAACATGTAGTAGTAGTAATATCAGGTATATACAGCACACCCATGCCTAGCACTGCTCACCACTGTGTCACTGTGCCGCCCATAGTACAGCATACAGCACAGCATACAGCAGGGTGTAATGAGGATCAGTATAACATATAGTAGTAATATCAGGTATATACATCACACCCATGACTAGCACTGCTCACCACTGTGTCACTGTGCCGCCCATAGTACAGTATACAGCACAGCATACAGCAGGGTGTAATGAGGATCAGTATAACATGTAGTAGTAATATCAGGTATATACATTACACCCATGACTAGCACTGCTCACCACTGTGTCACTGTGCCGCCCATAGTACAGCATACAGCAGGGTGTAATGAGGTTCAGTATAACATGTAGTAGTAGTAATATCAGGTATATACAGCACACCCATGCCTAGCACTGCTCACCACTGTGTCACTGTGCCGCCCATAGTACAGCATACAGCACAGCATACAGCAGGGTGTAATGAGGATCAGTATAACATATTGTAGTAATATCAGGTATATACATCACACCCATGACTAGCACTGCTCACCACTGTGTCACTGTGCCGCCCATAGTACAGTATACAGCACAGCATACAGCAGAGTGTAATGAGGATCAGTATAACATGTAATAGTAATATCAGGTATATTCAGCACACCCATGCCTAGCACTGCTGACCACTGTGTCACTGTGCTGCCCATAGTACAGCATACAGCACAGCATACAGCAGGGTGTAATGAGGATCAGTATAACATGTAGTAGTAATATCAGGTATATACAGCACACCCATGCCTAGCACTGCTGACCACTGTGTCACTGTGCCGCCCATAGTACAGTACATACAGCACAGCATACAGCAGGGTGTAATGAGGGTCAGTATAACATGTAGTAGTAATATCAGGTATATACATCACACCCATGCCTAGCACTGCTCACCACTGTGTCACTGTGCCGCCCATAGTACAGTATACAGCACAGCATACAGCAGGGTGTAATGAGGGTCAGTATAACATGTAGTAGTAATATCAGGTATATACAGCACACCCATCACTAGCACTGCTGACCACTGTGTCACTGTGCCGCCCATAGTACAGCATACAGCACAGCATACAGCAGGGTGTAATGAGGATCAGTATAACATGTAGTAGTAATATCAGGTATATACATCACACCCATGCCTAGCACTGCTGACCACTGTGTCACTGTGCCGCCCATAGTACAGCATACAGCACAGCATACAGCAGGGTGTAATGAGGGTCAGTATAACATGTAGTAGTAATAATAAGATTTTACTTACCGATAAATCTATTTCTCGTAGTCCGTAGTGGATGCTGGGGACTCCGTCAGGACCATGGGGAATAGCGGCTCCGCAGGAGACAGGGCACAAAAATAAAGCTTTAGGATCAGGTGGTGTGCACTGGCTCCTCCCCCTATGACCCTCCTCCAAGCCTCAGTTAGGATACTGTGCCCGGACGAGCGTACACAATAAGGAAGGATATTGAATCCCGGGTAAGACTCATACCAGCCACACCAATCACACCGTACAACTTGTGATCTGAACCCAGTTAACAGTATGACAAACGTAGGAGCCTCTGAACAGACGGCTCACAACAATAACAACCCGATTTTTTTGTAACAATAACTATGTACAAGTATTGCAGATAATCCGCACTTGGGATGGGCGCCCAGCATCCACTACGGACTACGAGAAATAGATTTATCGGTAAGTAAAATCTTATTTTCTCTGACGTCCTAAGTGGATGCTGGGGACTCCGTCAGGACCATGGGGATTATACCAAAGCTCCCAAACGGGCGGGAGAGTGCGGATGACTCTGCAGCACCGAATGAGAGAACTCCAGGTCCTCTTTAGCCAGGGTATCAAATTTGTAGAATTTTACAAACGTGTTCTCCCCCGACCACGTAGCTGCTCGGCAGAGTTGTAAAGCCGAGACCCCCCGGGCAGCCGCCCAGGATGAGCCCACTTTCCTTGTGGAATGGGCCTTGACAGATTTTGGTTGTGGCAGGCCTGCCACAGAATGTGCAAGTTGAATTGTGCTACAAATCCAACGAGCAATCGTCTGCTTAGAAGCAGGAGCACCCATCTTGTTGGGTGCATACAATATAAACAGTGAGTCAGACTTTCTGACTCCCGCCGTTCTTGAAATATATATTTTCAATGCCCTGACAACGTCCAGCAACTTGGAATCCTCCAAATCGTTAGTAGCCGCAGGCACCACAATAGGCTGGTTCAGGTGAAACGTTGACACCACCTTAGGCAGAAAATGAGGACGCGTCCGCAGTTCTGCCCTGTCCGAATGGAAAATCAGATATGGGCTTTTATACGATAAAGCCGCCAATTCTGATACTCTCCTGGCTGAAGCCAGGGCCAGTAGCATGGTTACTTTCCATGTAAGATATTTCAAATCCACCGATTTGAGTGGCTCAAACCAATGGGATTTGAGAAAATCCAAAACTACATTAAGATCCCACGGTGCCACTGGGGGCACAACCGGGGGCTGTATATGTAATACTCCTTTTACAAAAGTCTGGACTTCAGGAACTGAAGCCAATTCTTTCTGGAAGAAAATCGACAGGGCCGAAATTTGAACCTTAATGGACCCCAATTTGAGGCCCATAGATAATCCTGTTTGCAGGAAATGTAGGAATCGACCCAGTTGAAATTCCTCCGTGGGGGCCTTCCTGGCCTCACACCACGCAACATATTTTCTCCAAATGCGGTGATAATGTTGTGCAGTCACCTCCTTCCTGGCTTTTACCAGTGTAGGAATGACCTCTTCCGGAATGCCTTTTTCCCTTAGAATTCGGCGTTAAACCGCCATGCCGTCAAACGCAGCCGCGGTAAGTCTTGGAATAGACACGGTCCCTGCTGAAGCAGGTCCCGTCTTAGAGGTAGAGGCCACGGATCCTCCGTGAGCATCTCTTGAAGTTCCGGGTACCAAGTTCTTCTTGGCCAATCCGGAGCCACGAGTATCGTTCTTACTCCCCTTTGCCGTATAATTCTCAGTACTTTTGGTATGAGAGGCAGAGGAGGAAACACATACACTGACTGGAACACCCACGGTGTTACCAGAGCGTCCACAGCTATTGCCTGAGGGTCTCTTGACCTGGCGCAATACCTGTCCAGTTTTTTGTTGAGGCGGGACGCCATCATATCCACCTTTGGTTTTTCCCAACGGTTCACAATCATGTGGAAGACTTCTGGATGAAGTCCCCACTCTCCCGGGTGTAGATCGTGTCTGCTGAGGAAGTCTGCTTCCCAGTTGTCCACTCCCGGAATGAACACTGCTGACAGTGCTATCACATGATCTTCCGCCCAGCGAAGAATCCTTGCAGCTTCTGCCATTGCTGTCCTGCTTCTTGTGCCGCCCTGTCTGTTTACGTGGGCGACTGCCGTGATGTTGTCCGACTGGATCAACACCGGCTGACCCTGAAGCAGGGGTTTTGCCAGACTTAGAGCATTGTAAATCGCTCTTAGCTCCAGTATATTTATGTGAAAAGACATCTCCAGGCTTGACCATACTCCCTGGAAGTTTCTTCCCTGTGTGACCGCTCCCCAGCCTCTCAGACTGGCATCCGTGGTCACCAGGACCTAGTCCTGTATGCCGAATCTGCGGCCCTCTAACAGATGAGCACTCTGCAACCACCACAGAAGAGACACCCTTGTCCGTGGTGATAAGGTTATCCGCTGGTGCATCTGCAGATGCGATCCGGACCATTTGTCCAACAGATCCCACTGAAAAGTTCGTGCGTGGAATCTGCCGAATGGAATCGCTTCGTAAGAAGCCACCATCTTTCCCAGGACTCTTGTGCATTGATGCACAGACACTTTTCCTGGTTTTAGGAGGTTCCTGACAAGTTTGGATAACTCCTTGGCTTTCTCCTCCGGAAGAAACACCTTTTTCTGAACCGTGTCCAGAATCATTCCCAGGAACAGCAGACGTGTTGTCGGTGTCAACTGAGATTTTGGAAAATTCAGAATCCACCCGTGTTGTTGCAGCACTAATTGGGTTAGTGCTACTCCGTCCTCCAGCTGTTCTCTGGACCTTGCCCTTATCAGGAGATCGTCCAAGTAAGGGATAATTAATACGCCTCTTCTTCGAAGAAGAATCATCATTTCGGCCATTACCTTGGTAAAGACCCGAGGTGCCGTGGACAATCCAAACGGCAGCGTCTGAAACGGATAATGACAGTTTTGCACCACGAACCTGAGGTACCCTTGATGTGAAGGGCAAATTGGGACATGCAGGTAAGCATCCTTTATGTCCAGGGACACCATAAAGTCCCCTTCTTCCAGATTCGCTATCACTGCTCTGAGTGACTCCATCTTGAATTTGAATTTCTGTATGTACAGGTTCAAAGATTTCAGATTTAGAATAGGTCTTACCGAGCCGTCCGGCTTCGGTACCACAAATAGCGTGGAGTAATACCCTTTTCCTTGTTGTAGGAGGGGTACCTTGACTATCACCTGCTGAGAAAACAGCTTGTGAATGGCTTCCAATACCGTCGCCCTGTCTGAGGGAGACGTTGGCAAAGCAGACTTTAGGAACCGGCGAGGGGGAGACTTCTCGAATTCCAACCTGTAACCCTGAGATACTACCTGCAGGATCCAGGGGTCCACCTGTGAGCAAGCCCACTGTGCGCTGAAATTCTTGAGTCGACCCCCCACCGCTCCTGAGTCCGCTTGTAAAGCCCCAGCGTCATGCTGAGGGCTTTGCAGAACCCTGGGAGGGCTTCTGTTCCTGGGCAGGGGCTGCTTGCTGTCCTCTCTTACCCCTTCCTCTGCCCCGGGGCAGATATGACTGTCCTTTTGCCCGCTTGTTCTTATAGGACCGAAAGGACTGCGGCTGAAAAGACGGTGTCTTTTTCTGTTGGGAGGGGGTCTGAGGTAAAAAAGGTGGATTTTCCGGCAGTTGCCGTGGCCACCAGATCCGATAGACCGACGCCAAATAATTCCTCCCCTTTATACGGCAATACTTCCATATGTCGTTTAGAATCCGCATCACCTGACCACTGTCGCGTCCATAAACTTCTTCTGGCAGATATGGACATCGCATTTACTCTCGATGCCAGAGTGCAAATATCCCTCTGAGCATCTCGCATATAAAGAAAAGCATCCTTTAATTGCTCTATAGTCAATAAAATACTGTCCCTATCCAGGGTATCAATATTTTCAGTCAGGGAATCCGACCAGACCACCCCAGCACTGCACATCCAGGCTGAGGCGATGGCTGGTCGCAGTATAACACCAGTATGTGTGTATATACTTTTTAGGGTAGTTTCCAGCCTCCTATCAGCTGGATCCTTGAGGGCGGCCGTATCAGGAGACGGTAACGCCACTTGTTTTGATAAGCGTGTGAGCGCCTTATCCACCCTAGGGGGTGTTTCCCAGCGCGCCCTAACCTCTGGCGGGAAAGGGTATAATGCCAATAACTTTTTTGAAATTAGCACTTTTCTATCTGGGTTAACCCACGCTTCATCACATACATCATTCAATTCCTCTGATTCAGGAAAAACTACAGGTAGTTTTTTCACCCCCCACATAATACCCCTTTTTGTGGTACTTGCAGTATCAGAGATATGCAAAGCCTCCTTCATTGCCGTGATCATATAACGTGTGGCCCTACTTGAAAATACGTTTGTTTCTTCACCGTCGACACTAGATTCAGTGTCCGTGTCTGGGTCTGTGTCGACCGACTGAGGTAAAGGGCGTTTTACAGCCCCTGACGGTGTCTGAGACGCCTGGGCAGGTACCAACTGGTTTTCCGGCCGTCTCATGTCGTCAACTGATTTTTGTAATGTGCTGACATTATCACGTAATTCCATAAACAAAGCCATCCATTCCGGTGTCGACTCCCTGGGGGGTGACATCACCATTATCGGCAATTGCTCTGCCTCCACACCAACATCGTCCTCATACATGTCGACACACACGTACCGACACACAGCAGACACACAGGGAATGCTCTTATCGAAGACAGGACCCCACTAGCCCTTTGGGGAGACAGAGGGAGAGTTTGCCAGCACACACCCAAGCGCTATAATATATATGGGAACAACCTTATATAAGTGTTGTATCCTTATAGCAGCTTAAATATATAAAATATCGCCAAAAAAAGTGCCCCCCCTCTCTGTTTTACCCTGTTTCTGTAGTGCAGTGCAGGGGAGAGTCCTGGGAGCCTTCCTCACAGCGGAGCTGAGCAGGAAAATGGCGCTGTGTGCTGAGGAGAATAAGCCCCGCCCCCTATTCCGGCGGGCTTTTCTCCCGGAGTTTGAGATATCTGGCATGGGTTTAATACATCCATATAGCCTCAAGGGCTATATGTGATGTATTTTTTAGCCATAAAAGGTATTATACATTGCTGCCCAGGGCGCCCCCAGCAGCGCCCTGCACCCTCCGTGACCTATGGTGTGAAGTGTGTGACAACAATGGCGCACAGCTGCAGTGCTGTGCGCTACCTTCATGAAGACTGAAAAGCCTTCTGCCGCCGGTTTCTGGACCTTCAATCTTCAGCATCTGCAAGGGGGGTCGGCGGCGCGGCTCCGGGACGAACCCCAGGGTGAGACCTGTGTTCCGACTCCCTCTGGAGCTAATGGTGTCCAGTAGCCTAAGAAGCCAATCCATCCTGCACGCAGGTGAGTTGATCTTCTCTCCCCTAAGTCCCTCGATGCAGTGAGCCTGTTGCCAGCAGGACTCACTGAACATAAAAAACCTAAAAACTTTTTCTAAGCAGCTCCTTAAGAGAGCCACCTAGATTGCACCCTGCTCGGACGGGCACAAAAACCTAACTGAGGCTTGGAGGAGGGTCATAGGGGGAGGAGCCAGTGCACACCACCTGATCCTAAAGCTTTATTTTTGTGCCCTGTCTCCTGCGGAGCCGCTATTCCCCATGGTCCTGACGGAGTCCCCAGCATCCACTTAGGACGTCAGAGAAATCAGGTATATACAGCACACCCATGCCTAGCACTGCTGACCACTGTGTCACTGTGCCGCCCATAATACAGCATACAGCACAGTATACAGCAGGGTGTAATGAGGATCAGTATAACATATAGTAGTAATATCAGGTATATACATCACACCCATGCCTAGCACTGCTCACCACTGTGTCACTGTGCCGCCCATAGTACAGTACATACAGCACAGCATACAGCAGGGTGTAATGAGGGTCAGTATAACATGTAGTAGTAATATCAGGTATATACATCACACCCATGCCTAGCACTGCTCACCACTGTGTCACTGTGCCGCCCATAGTACAGTACATACAGCACAGCATACAGCAGGGTGTAATGAGGATCAGTATAACATGTAGTAGTAATATCAGGTATATACATTACACCCATGCCTAGCACTACTGACCACTGTGTCACTGTGCCGCCCATAGTACAGCATACAGCACAGCATACAGCAGGGTGTAATGAGGATCAGTATAGCATGTAGTAGTAATATCAGGTATATACAGCACACCCATGACTAGCACTGCTCACCACTGTGTCACTGTGCCGCCCATAGTACAGCATACAGCACAGCATACAGCAGGGTGTAATGAGGTTCAGTATAACATGTAGTAGTAATATCAGGTATATACAGCACACCCATGCTTAGCACTGCTGACCACTGTGTCACTGTGCCGCCCATAGTACAGCATACAGCACAGCATACAGCAGGGTGTAATGAGGGTCAGTATAACATGTAGTAGTAATATCAGGTATATACAGCACACCCATGCCTAGCACTGCTCACCACTGTGTCACTGTGCCGCCCATAGTACAGCATACAGCACAGCATACAGCAGGGTGTAATGAGGATCAGTATAACATGTAGTAGTAATATCAGGTATATACATTACACCCATGACTAGCACTGCTGACCACTGTGTCACTGTGCCGCCCATAGTACAGTACATACAGCACAGCATACAGCAGGGTGTAATGAGGGTCAGTATAACATGTAGTAGTAATATCAGGTATATACATCACACCCATGCCTAGCACTGCTCACCACTGTGTCACTGTGCCGCCCATAGTACAGTACATACAGCACAGCATACAGCAGGGTGTAATGAGGATCAGTATAACATGTAGTAGTAATATCAGGTATATACATCACACCCATGCCTAGCACTGCTTACCACTGTGTCACTGTGCCGCCCATAGTACAGTATACAGCACAGCATACAGCAGGGTGTAATGAGGATCAGTATAACATGTAGTAGTAATATCAGGTATATACAGCACACCCATGACTAGCACTGCTGACCACTGTGTCACTGTGCCGCCCATAGTACAGCATACAGCACAGCATACAGCAGGGTGTAATGAGGATCAGTATAACATGTAGTAGTAATATCAGGTATATACATTACACCCATGCCTAGCACTGCTGACCACTGTGTCACTGTGCCGCCCATAGTACAGCATACAGCACAGCATACAGCAGGGTGTAATGAGGATCAGTATAACATGTAGTAGTAATATCAGGTATATACATCACACCCATGCCTAGCACTGCTGACCACTGTGTCACTGTGCCGCCCATAGTACAGTACATACAGCACAGCATACAGCAGGGTGTAATGAGGATCAGTATAACATGTAGTAGTAATATCAGGTATATACAGCACACCCATGACTAGCACTGCTGACCACTGTGTCACTGTGCCGCCCATAGTACAGCATACAGCAGGGTGTAATGAGGTTCAGTATAACATGTAGTAGTAGTAATATCAGGTATATACAGCACACCCATGACTAGCACTGCTGACCACTGTGTCACTGTGCCGCCCATAGTACAGCATACAGCAGGGTGTCGCTGCGGTCGGTATACACGGTGTGAGGCTCCGGTCAGTCACTCACCCTCTCTCAGACTCTGAGTGTAAACTCTCCGGTCTCCATGGTGACGGGCCGGCGCCGGAAGTGGGCGTGTCATGTGACCGGCGCGGCTGTTATTGGGGGCCACCGTCTCCCGGTTGTACGTCGCTCATCCCCTGGTGACCCCTCCCTTTCCCCCGGGCCGCAGCGCCGGTACCGGGCATGAGAACGGGAGCGCGCAGCCGGTGCCCCCCGGAAATGCGTCATCAGCCGGGGGCGGGGCCAGGCCAGGTCACAGGGCTCACTGTCACAGCAGCAGCGCTTCCCGCCGGGTCACAAGATGGTGGACGAGCTGGAGGAGCTGGAGGACCTGGTGCACGTCACGGTGGGCGACCTCCCCAGCCGCGGCTATGGCGTCATGGAGGAGATCCGACGTCAGGGCAAGCTGTGTGACGTCACGCTCAAGGTGACACCCCTCCCCCAGTCATTGCCATGGCAGCCACCTCCTGCCCCCCCCCCCCTAATACACTGACACCCCCTCCCCCAATACACTGACACCCCCTCCCCCAATACACTGACACCCCCTCCCCCAATACACTGACACCCCTCACCCATATACCATCCCCCCCAATACACTGACACCCCTCACCCAAATACCATCCTCCCCCCAATACACTGACACCCCTCACCCAAATACCATCCCCCCCAATACACTGACACCCCTCACCCAAATACCATCCCCCCCAATACACTGACACCCCTCACCCAAATACCATTCCCCCCAATACACTGACACCCCTCACCCAAATACCATCCTCCCCCCAATACACTGACACCCCTCACCCACATACCATCCTCCCCCCAATACACTGACACCCCTCACCCACATACCATCCCCCCAATACACTGACACCTCTCACCCAAATATCATCCTCCCCCCAATACACTGACACCTCTCACCCACATACCATCCTCCCCCCAATACACTGACACCTCTCACCCAAATACCATCCTCCCCCCAATACACTGACACCTCTCACCCAAAACCATCCTCCCCCCAATACACTGACACCCCTCACCCACATACCATCCTCCCCAATACACTGACACCCCTCACCCACATACCATCCTCCCCCCAATACACTGACACCTCTCACCCAAATACCACCCTCCCCCCAATACACTGACACCTCTCACCCACATACCATCCTCCCCCCAATACACTGACACCTCTCACCCACATACCATCCTCCCCCCAATACACTGACACCTCTCACCCAAATACCACCCTCCCCCCAATACACTGACACCCCTCACCCACATATCATACCCCCAATACACTGACACCTCTCACCCAAATACCATCCTCCCCCCAATACACTGACACCCCTCACCCACATACCATCCCCCCCAATACACTGACACCCTCACCCACATACCATCCTCCCCCCAATACACTGACACCCCTCACCCACATACCATCCCCCCAATACACTGACACCTCTCACCCAAATATCATCCTCCCCCCAATACACTGACACCTCTCACCCAAATATCATCCTCCCCCCAATACACTGACACCCCTCACCCACATATCATACCCCCAATACACTGACACCTCTCACCCAAATACCATCCTCCCCCCAATACACTGACACCTCTCACCCAAATACCATCCTCCCCCCCAATACACTGACACCCCTCACCCACATACCATCCTCCCCAATACACTGACACCCCTCACCCACATACCATCCTCCCCCCAATACACTGACACCCCTCACCGACATACCATCCTCCCCCCAATACACTGACACCTCTCACCCACATACCATCCTCTCCCCAATACACTGACACCCCTCACCCACATACCATCCTCACCCCAATACACTGACACCCCTCACCCAAATACCATTCCCCCCCAATACACTGACACCCCCTCCCCCAATACACTGACACCCCCTCCCCCAATACACTGACACCCCTCACCCACATACCATCCTCCCCCCAATACACTGACACCCCTCACCCACATACCATCCTCCCCCCAATACACTGACACCCCTCACCCACATACCATCCTCCCCCCAATACACTGACACCCCTCACCCACATACCATTCCCCCCCAATACACTGACACCCCTCACCCACATACCATCCTTCCCCCCCCAATACACTGACACCCCTCACCCATATACCATCCTCCCCCCAATACACTGACACCTCTCACCCAAATATCATCCACCCCCAATACACTGACACCTCTCACCCAAATATCATCCTCCCCCCAATACACTGACACCCCTCACCCAAATACCATCCTCCCCCCCAATACACTGACACCTCTCACCCAAATACCATCCTCCCCCAATACACTGACACCCCTCACCCAAATACCATCCTCCCCCCCAATACACTGACACCTCTCACCCAAATACCATCCTCCCCCAATACACTGACACCCCTCACCCATATACCATCCCCCCCAATACACTGACACCCCTCACCCACATACCATCCTTCCCCCAATACACTGACACCCCTCACCCACATACCATCCTTCCCCCAATACACTGACACCCCTCACCCACATACCATTCCCCCCCAATACACTGACACCTCTCTCCCAAATATCATCCTCCCCCCAATACACTGACACCCCTCACCCACATACCACCCCCCCAATACACTGACACCCCTCACCCACATACCACCCCCCCAATACACTGACACCCCTCACCCAAATACCATCCTCCCCCCCCCCCCCCCAATATGCTGACACCCCTCACCCAAATACCACCCTCCCCCCCCCCCCCCCAATACACTTACACTGCCCCATTCATTGCCCCCCTCCCCAGCTGCACTGGCCTCCTCCTGCCTCCCACTCCCAAATACCACCTTCCAATACAATGATATACCCCCATATACTAGCCACCACCCCATACACTGACACTTCCACAGTTATTGCCCCCCTCCCCAGCTGCCCCTGACATAGCAGCCAGTATCAGCACCGGCCTTTTCCTGCCTCCCACTCCCATATGCGTACCCCCCCCTCAATACATTGACACCCCCTCCCACATACCAGCCGCCATCCCCCTTACAGTGTCACCCCCCCCCCCCCCACACACACACACACACACTGGCATTTCCTTTGCCGGTCTTTGTGTACAGACATACGCTGATTCCTTGTATGTCCTGTTGTACACGCGTCCTCCCTGCACGTTACACCGCCCTTCTCGTCATGCCGCTGCTCGGTAGTAACGAGCGTCTTTGTGTGACTTTTTCCATTGAAATGTGTCGTATTCGCAAAACGTTGAGACTAGGACGCAGCATGATATGTGGTATACCTGTATTCAGTGTGCGTCCGTGGCTGTATCTACATAGGAGATGGTACGCTGCAGTGTTATCTTAGTATTAGTCGACACGGAAAAAGGTTAGCACAACATTTTTATATTTCTTTCGGTGTCATTTTAGCTGTCGGCGCACAGGTAACCCCCATTAGTGTACCGCATCCCCTGCGCTCCGCACAGGTAACCCCTGTTAGTGTACCCCATCCCCTGCGCTCCGCACAGGTAACCCCCATTAGTGTACCGCATCCCCTGCGCTCCGCACAGGTAACCCCCATTAGTGTACCGCATCCCCTGCGCTCCGCACAGGTAACCCCGATTAGTGTACCCCATCCCCTGCGCTCCGCACAGGTAACCCCCGTTAGTGTACCGCATCCCCTGCGCTCCGCACAGGTAACCCCAATTAGTGTACCGCATCCCCTGCGCTCCGCACAGGTAACCCCCATTAGTGTACCGCATCCCCTGCGCTCCGCACAGGTAACCCCCATTAGTGTACCCCATCCCCTGCGCTCCGCACAGGTAACCCCCATTAGTGTACCTCATCCCCTGCGCTCCGCACAGGTAACCCCCATTAGTGTACCGCATCCCCTGCGCTCCGCACAGGTAACCCCCATTAGTGTACCGCATCCCCTGCGCTCCGCACAGGTAACCCCCATTAGTGTACCGCATCCCCTGCGCTCCGCACAGGTAACCCCCATTAGTGTACCCCATCCCCTGCGCTCCGCACAGGTAACCCCCATTAGTGTACCTCATCCCCTGCGCTCCGCACAGGTAACCCCCATTAGTGTACCGCATCCCCTGCGCTCCGCACAGGTAACCCCCGTTAGTGTACCGCATCCCCTGCGCTCCGCACAGGTAACCCCCGTTAGTGTACCGCATCCCCTGCGCTCCGCACAGGTAACCCCCATTAGTGTACCGCATCCCTGCGCTCCGCACAGGTAACCCCCATTAGTGTACCTCATCCCCTGCGCTCCGCACAGGTAACCCCCATTAGTGTACCGCATCCCCTGCGCTCCGCACAGGTAACCCCCATTAGTGTACCGCATCCCCTGCGCTCCGCACAGGTAACCCCCATTAGTGTACCCCATCCCCTGCGCTCCGCACAGGTAACCCCCATTAGTGTACCGCATCCCCTGCGCTCCGCACGGGTAACCCCCATTAGTGTACCGCATCCCCTGCGCTCCGCACAGGTAACCCCCGTTAGTGTACCGCATCCCTGCGCTCCGCACAGGTAACCCCCGTTAGTGTACCGCATCCCCTGCGCTCCGCACAGGTAACCCCCGTTAGTGTACCGCATCCCCTGCGCTCCGCACAGGTAACCCCCATTAGTGTACCGCATCCCCTGCGCTCCGCACGGGTAACCCCGATTATTTTACCGCATCCCCTGCGCTCCGCACAGGTAACCCCCATTAGTGTACCCCATCCCCTGCGCTCCGCACAGGTAACCCCCATTAGTGTACCCCATCCCCTGCGCTCCGCACAGGTAACCCCCATTAGTGTACCCCATCCCCTGCGCTCCGCACAGGTAACCCCCATTAGTGTACCCCATCCCCTGCGCTCCGCACAGGTAACCCCCATTAGTGTACCCCATCCCCTGCGCTCCGCTCAGGTAACCCCCATTAGTGTACCCCATCCCCTGCGCTCCGCACAGGTAACCCCCATTAGTGTACCGCATCCCCTGCGCTCCGCACAGGTAACCCCCATTAGTGTACCCCATCCCCTGCGCTCCGCACAGGTAACCCCAATTAGTGTACCCCATCCCCTGCGCTCCGCACAGGTAACCCCCATTAGTGTACCCCATCCCCTGCGCTCCGCACAGGTAACCCCCATTAGTGTACCCCATCCCCTGCGCTCCGCACAGGTAACCCCCATTAGTGTACCGCATCCCCTGCGCTCCGCACAGGTAACCACCATTAGTGTACCGCATCCCCTGCGCTCCGCACAGGTAACCCCCATTAGTGTACCCCATCCCCTGCGCTCCGCACAGGTAACCCCCATTAGTGTACCGCATCCCCTGCGCTCCGCACAGGTAACCCCCATTAGTGTACCCCATCCCCTGCGCTCCGCACAGGTAACCCCCATTAGTGTACCCCATCCCCTGCGCTCCGCACAGGTAACCCCCATTAGTGTACCCCATCCCCTGCGCTCCGCACAGGTAACCCCCATTAGTGTACCGCATCCCCTGCGCTCCGCACAGGTAACCCCCATTAGTGTACCCCATCCCCTGCGCTCCGCACAGGTAATCCCCATTAGTGTACCGCATCCCCTGCGCTCCGCACAGGTAACCCCCATTAGTGTACCCCATCCCCTGCGCTCCGCACAGGTAACCCCCATTAGTGTACCCCATCCCCTGCGCTCCGCACAGGTAACCCCCATTAGTGTACCCATCCCTGCGCTACCGCACAGTACCCCATTGTACCGCATCCCTGCGCTCCGCACAGGTAACCCCCATTAGTGTACCCCATCCCCTGCGCTCCGCACAGGTAACCCCCATTAGTGTACCCCATCCCCTGCGCTCCGCACAGGTAACCCCCATTAGTGTACCGCATCCCCTGCGCTCCGCACAGGTAACCCCCATTAGTGTACCCCATCCCCTGCGCTCCGCACAGGTAACCCCCATTAGTGTACCCCATCCCCTGCGCTCCGCACAGGTAACCCCCATTAGTGTACCGCATCCCCTGCGCTCCGCACAGGTAACCCCCATTAGTGTACCGCATCCCCTGCGCTCCGCACAGGTAACCCCCATTAGTGTACCCCATCCCCTGCGCTCCGCACAGGTAACCCCCATTAGTGTACCCCATCCCCTGCGCTCCGCACAGGTAACCCCATTAGTGTACCCCATCCCCTGCGCTCCGCACAGGTAACCCCCATTAGTGTACCGCATCCCCTGCGCTCCGCACAGGTAACCCCCATTAGTGTACCCCATCCCCTGCGCTCCGCACAGGTAACCCCCATTAGTGTACCCATCCCCTGCGCTCCGCACAGGTAACCCCCATTAGTGTACCCCATCCCCTGCGCTCCGCACAGGTAACCCCCATTAGTGTACCCCATCCCCTGCGCTCCGCACAGGTAACCCCCATTAGTGTACCGCATCCCCTGCGCTCCGCACAGGTAACCCCCATTAGTGTACCCCATCCCCTGCGCTCCGCACAGGTAACCCCCATTAGTGTACCCCATCCCCTGCGCTCCGCACAGGTAACCCCCATTAGTGTACCCCATCCCCTGCGCTCCGCACAGGTAACCCCCATTAGTGTACCCCATCCCCTGCGCTCCGCACAGGTAACCCCCATTAGTGTACCCATCCCCTGCGCTCCTGCACAGGTTACCCCCATTAGTGTACCATCCCTGCGCTCGCACAGGTAACCCCCATTAGTGTACCCCATCCCCTGCGCTCTGCACAGGTAACCCCCATTAGTGTACCGCATCCCCTGCGCTCCGCACAGGTAACCCCGATTATTTTACCCATCCCCTGCGCTCCGCACAGGTAACCCCCATTAGTGTACCCCATCCCCTGCGCTCTGCACAGGTAACCCCCA